>NW_013683989.1:0-1857 GCF_000517525.1 Limulus polyphemus | reverse complement strand
TAACGATCACGTAATAAACATTAGTAAGATTTCAGAAAAAAAAATGCTATATATATTTATTCCTTTCTAACGTTTCGCTTTACAGCTTTTTTCAGGGGTACGGTAAAAATTCTTGAAAACGGGGGAAAAACTATACCACAAAAAATGGTAAATGATAAACAAATGTTTTAATTTTCACAACTGAATGTACAAATTCTTAAATTAAACTAAATGTTTCACTTTACATCTTCTCCTCAAGCTTAAGCATGGTGAAACTTGGGAATTTGTACAGAAACCTCTTAAAAGAACCTGTTTCTCATACTGCTTATCATGTGATCGTTAATAAGTTAAACAATGATGTTTATTACGTGATCGTTACTAAGTTAAACAATGATGTTTATTACGTGATCGTTACTTAGTTAAACAACGAATACAGTCATCAATCTTATCTATTGTTGACTTAATCGACCACCTAGACTTTTAAACAATACAGTCATCAATCTTATCTATTGTTGACTTAATCGTAGACTTTTAAACAATACAGTCATCAATCTTATCTATTGTTGACTTAATCGACCGTTTAAAAGTCTAGGTGTAAACATTATGGTTTCAGAAGAATTTGTCGTTAGTATTAGGCCTGTTAAGTATATAAAAAAACTACATTCTTAATCTAGTCCCCTAGGGATCTTAAGAGTGTATGATAATAGTATTTTAACTACACTATATTTGTCATATCCATTGCCAACGATGCATTTTGCTCATTCCAGAGCTCATCAAGATGGCTGGGATACAACAAACACAGCAGTGGTCGGAAAACTATTTAGAGAAGCCATTTTTCTACTAATGTCTTATTGACAACTATAATTTTAATCGTTCTCCTTCGGCTTGTAAAAGGCATACACACCAAAATAATTATTTAGACTATATTATTATCTTTTATTGTGGTAAACCACCTTAAAGAACATAGTGTGAAAATCTGGAAGAAATCTGCATGGTTTATACGATACTAAGATCAATTAGCTTATTATTAATTGTTGTTCCTAAAGTAACAACAGGTAACATTGTTAAACAGTGAGTAATAGTATTTCAACCACACTATGTCCACCATAGTCATTGCCAAGTGCAGTTGAAATACTACTTACAAAAAAAAACACTGATGGACTGAATAAAGAATGTAATAGTAAAATATATAATAAGCCTAATAGCAATTACAAATATACTATAACCCTGCGTCAGTTTACAAAAGGAGTTCACAATATAACATCGTTAATACTTCTACAATAAAATCAAAGTAAATCGTGGAGAAAATCAATTCTTCATCGCCATCATTATTTTTTCATTAGTTTTAGGGCTAAAACCCTCTTTTGTTCTGGTATAAATGTTACTCAACTTAGAGAGTTCAAATTGTTCCAAAACATACATGGCTATCGTTCATAATGTTCTACTTGTCCTTAAACCTACATAGCATTATTTTATAATGTTCTACTTGTCCTTAAACCTACATAGCATTATTTTATAATGTTCTACTTGTCCTTAAACCTACATAGCATTATTTTATAATGTTCTACTTGTCCTTAAACCAACATAGCATTATTTTATAATGTTCTACTTGTCATTAAACCAACATAGCATTATTTTATAATGTTCTATTGTCCCAAAAGACATAGCACACATTGTTTTTATTGTACTAAAACGTACTTTATAATGTTCTACTTGTCATTAAACCAACATAGCATTATTTTATAATGTTCTACTTGTCATTAAACCAACATAGCATTATTTTATAATGTTCTACTTGTACCAAAAGACATAGCACACATTGTTTTTATTGTACTAAAACGTACTTTATAATGCTCTAATTGTACCAAAAGACATAGC
>NW_013683988.1:1428-2517 GCF_000517525.1 Limulus polyphemus | reverse complement strand
ATAGAATTGCTATCTCTCTCTGGTTCAATTAATGAAATTTACTAAAGGAAGTTAATGGTTATACCAGAGAGAAATATTCTATATGTATTGGTTAATAATGTTAACTGAAAGGTGGAATGTATAGTTGTGAGAAACTAACGCTTTAGTAAATGTTTAATTATTGATGTTAACAGTGTATACTATGTGGAAAGACCTAACAAATGTTGATGTATTTTGTCGAATGTCAGTCTTGGAATCCGTTTCTTTATTCTATATTGTATATATTATGCTTATTATCATTGTTGACATGTGTCAAAATGAAAACTACTATCTAAATTCTTATCCCACAAAGATAGTAATGATATGTATGTTCAGGATTTTGTTGTAAAACGTTTTCATGTAAATACATCAAAAAGTATAGCACATAAAGGGAGTAAGCTAAAGCTGATTATTTTGTTTCGGTTCCTTCCGGTGGATACAGCAGATAGCCTAATGTGGTTTTGCACACAAAAAATTACTACATTATATATTAATTTCACAGTGAGACAAAAATAAAACAAATGAAACTCCTGACAAACCTGGCTAGCCAAAATAGTCCATCTGTGACAAATGAGCTTCCTGCTGTGGTTAAAACTTCAAGTTGTTTGCATGAAAGTAATATACATCTTCTTGTAGGTTATTATTTTATATACATTGTGTTATAGAAACAAATGTGAAACACTTAGCAACATATTCTAATTTATCGTGATTTCAAAGAACAAGCTTAAGATTGCTTAAGTGAAGAGTAATAACAACTGAATAATGTGCCGTTAGGAACTCGTTATCATTCATGTAGAAATGTTATTACATCTAAAGCATTCTTCTATGATATAAGTTATTCCAATTTATGATTATTTAGATCCAAATTCAAACTTATTAACGATGACAAGGTTTTAAGATCTTAACAAATTATGTCTAGCATTTCTTCAAATTTTACAAACTATCTAAGAAATATTATTTAAAACATAATCAGGTTACACAGAAGGCCACAGAAGACAAAGAAACTTCCTTCTGTAGAGATCAAGCCTTCTTTTACACAAAAAGAAAGCCCAATGATTTGTGGAGGAAACC
>NW_013683988.1:0-768 GCF_000517525.1 Limulus polyphemus | reverse complement strand
GTTTCTTTATTCTATATAGTATATATTATGCTTATTATCATTGTTGACATGTGTCAAAATGGCAACGACTATCTAAATTATTATCCCACAAAGATAGTAATCATATGTATGTTCAGGATTTTGTTGTAAAACGTTTTCCTGTAAATACATCGAAAAGTATAGCACATAAAGGGAGTAAGCTAAAGCTGATTATTTTGTTTCGGTTCATTCCGGTGGATACAGCAGATAACCTAATGTGGTTTTGCACACAAAAAATTACTACATTATATATTAATTTTACATTGAGACAAAAATAAAACGAATGAAACTCCTGACAAACCTGGCTAGCCAAAATAGTCCATCTGTGATAAATGAACTTCCTGTCGTGGTTAAAACTTCAAGTTTTTTGCATGAAAGTAATATACATCTTCTTGTAGGTTATTGTTTTATATACATTTGTGTTATAGAAACATATGTGAAACACTTAGCAACATATTCTAATTTATCGTGATTTCAAAGAACAAGCTTAAGATTGCTTAAGTGAAGAGTAATAACAACTGAATAATGTGCCGTTAGGAACTCGTTATCATTCATGTAGAAATGTTATTACATCTAAAACATTCTTCTATGATATAAGTTATTCCAATTTATGATTATTTAGATCCAAATTCAAACTCATTAACGATGACAAGGTTTTAAGATCTTAACAAATTATGTCTAGCATTTCTTCAAATCTTACACGAAATTTTTCTATCAAACTATTTAAGTTTTATATTATTTAAAACATAA
>NW_013683987.1:1397-2073 GCF_000517525.1 Limulus polyphemus | reverse complement strand
TTTCAGAAAAGCCAATAAAAGAGTAACATAAAACGACCACATAAGACGCAAAAATGACAATAGAAGGCTAGAATATTTTGCATGTAAATACGCAAGTATGCAACGAACGTTCTTGAAAAAATTTCGAGAAGATCCGTCCAAATGGAACGAAGTACTGGTACAAAACGCAAAACGTTCCATAACTCCTTTAAAACAAAGAGTAGGAAAATAAAACTCTGCATATTACTACGCAACGTTAAAGTGTACCTACATACCAAATTTGGTGAAGAATCATCAATTTAGGACCCTCTGGTAACAAGAAATCGAAAAACAATCAGTAACAAAAGCTTCACTGCAGTACACATACGCTTTCAGAAAAAACAATAAAAGAGTAACATAAAACGACCACAAAAGTCGCCAAAATTCTAGCCTTCTATTATCATTTTGGCATGTAAATACGCAAGTATGCAACGAACGTTCATACAAAATTTGAAAATGATTCGTCTAATTGGAACGACGTACTGGTACAAAACGCAAAACCTTCCATAACTCCTTTAAAACAAACAGTAGGAAGGTAAAACTCTGCATATTACTAGGCAACGTTAAAGTGTACCTTCAAACCAAATTTCGTAAAGAATTATCAATTTAGGACCCTCTGGTAACAAGAAATCGAAAAACAATCAGTAAATAAAAGCTT
>NW_013683987.1:0-1181 GCF_000517525.1 Limulus polyphemus | reverse complement strand
TAGGACCCTCTGGTAACAAGAAATCGAAAAACAATCAGTAAATAAAAGCTTCACTGCAGTACACATACGCTTTCAGAAAAGCCAATAAAAGAGTAACATAAAACGACCACAAAAATCGCAAAACTGATAACACAAGGCTAGAATTTTGCACCTAAATACGCAAGTATGCAACGAACGTTCATACAAAATTTGAAAATGATTCGTCTAATTGGAACGACGTACTGGTACAAAACGCAAAACCTTCCATAACTCCTTTAAAACAAAGAGTAGGAAAGTAAAACTCTGCATATTACTACGCAACGTTATAGTGTACCTACATACCAAATTTGGTGAAGAATCATCAATTTAGGACCCTCTGCCAACAAGAAATCGAAAAACAATCAGTAACAAAAAGCTTCACTGCAGTACACATAAGCTTTCAGAAAAAACAATAAAAGAGTAACATAGAACGACCACAAAAGTCGCCAAAATGATAATAGAATTCTAGAATTTTGCATGTAAATACGCAAGTATGCAACGAACGTTCATACAAAATTTGAAAATGATTCGTCTAATTGGAACGAAGTACTGGTACAAAACGCAAAACGTTCCATAACTCCTTTAATACAAACAGTAGGAAGGTAAAACTCTGCATATTACTACGCAACGTTATAGTGTACCTACATACCAAATTTGGTGAAGAATCATCAATTTAGGACCCTCTGGTAACAAGAAATCGAAAAACAATCAGTAAATAAAAGCTTCACTGCAGTACACATACGCTTTCAGAAAGCCAATAAAAGAGTAACATAAAACGACCACAAAAGTCGCAAAAATGATAATAGAAGGCTAGAATTTTGAACGTAACTACCCAATTATGCAACGAACGTTCATACAAAATTTGAAAATGATTCGTCTAATTGGAACGACGTACTGGTACAAAACGCAAAACGTTCCCTAACTCCTTTAATACAAACAGTAGGAAGGTAAAACTCTGCATATTACTACGCAACGTTATAGTGTACCTACATACCAAATTTGGTGAAGAATCATCAATTTAGGACCCTCTGGTAACAAGAAATCGAAAAACAATCAGTAATTAAAAGCTTCACTGCAGTACACATACGCTTTCGGGAAAGCCGATAAAAAAGAGTAACATAAAACGACCACAAAAGTCACAAAAATGATAGTAGAAGGCTAGA
>NW_013683986.1:0-1858 GCF_000517525.1 Limulus polyphemus | reverse complement strand
ACCGGGGCCTACCGTGTATAATAAATACATACTGTATTACCAGGGCCTACCGTATATAATAAATACATATTGTATTACCAGGGCCTACCGTGTATAATAAATACATAGTGTATTACCAGGGCCTACCGTGTATAATAAATACATAGTGTATTACCAGGGCCTACCGTTATAATAAATACATATTGTATTACCAGGGCCTACCGTGTATAATAAATATTTCTCGTTTTCATTTTTTGTTTCGGGTTTTTAGTAAACGCAGTGTTTCGTTCGTAAATAAAAGGCATGGTTTATTAGCGAAGTGTAAGCGAGAAGCTTACATAGTCTTTAAAAAAAGTTTCATTATAGCTTGACCATCCATGACTTGTTCCAGTTCCCAACGCAGCTAAGCTAAGCTGAGCCTTGTAACGCTAATTTGAACAATCTCGGTTGGTTTATCAACCATAAAAGCAAGATTGAATCTCCTAGCCATTGAACTTGGTGTTTGGTTCCTCTTCCAAAGTACAGGTGGAGTATTTTGAGACGTAGGAGTTTAGTAACCGGAATGGATGGTTGTCTTGGTTACAGCTAAATTTTTATCATTGGAGTACAGTCGTACTAAAGGCTGTTGAGCTCCGTTTCTTTACTTTATTCCACCTTTTTTTTTTTTCCAAGCCGGCGGCATGAAGTGTTTAAAGATAGCCTGTAGTTACTCCAGAATATAATTACCTTGGTTTCAGAAGCTGGCTGCTACAGGGCCACGCCTTAGGTATACGTTTAGTCCGAGCCGACCTGCATCGTGCTGGACGTGGCGAACAGGAGGTATTGTAAAGGAAACAATGGAACGGTAACGACGTGCTTTAAATAGTTCGCCAGTGAGAATAAAGAGGGCTCGTTTCTTTGCCTGCTGTTGTTAGACAAAGTCGTTTCAAAAACTACCGTTTCCTTCTGATCAGTAAGTACAGTTTACTGTGTTTCACAGTATTTTATCAACAATAAGTCAGAAAGATGTATCAATCACCTTCTTTACATTCGTTCAGGTTAAGAGAACGTTGGAATTAATTGTTTGTTTATGGCTATTAGACAAGGAAAATGTTATTTTCAGTAAAATTACCATTGTCGCATGAGGCTTTGTTGGGGGGGGGGATAATCGCGATTGCGCAACGATTACAATATAATGGTAAAAACAAGGTATGCGTTGCGGTTGCCGGAAATTTCAACCATTCAATTATCTTACCTTTAGTTTTCCGCGTCTTATCATTATTACTATTACGAACTTTATGTTTGTTTTAGAACAAAGCCACATTTGGCTATCTGCTGTGTCCACCACAGGAATCGAACTCCGGATTTTTGCTTTGTAAGTCCGTAGACGTACCGCTGTTTCACCGGGGACTTACGAACTTTAAACAATACACGGTTAGTCCCTTATATCTATAGTAAAGTCGTATAACTATACTTGTGAAATTTCTTATCTTAAAACTTGGACATGGTAAGACTATCTTTATCTTAAAACTTGGACATGGTAAGACTATCTTTATTTTTAAAAACCAACAACAAAATACTTTTTTATATCACAACAAGCCAAACAATAGTGACTTAATTCGGACTGAGCCGGATCAACTTACAAGTTTTTTGTTTTTTTTCTAATTTCGTAGTTAAAGTCACCGGATCAACTTACAAGTTTTTTGTTTTTTTCTAATTTCGTAGTTAAAGTCACCGGATCAACTTACAAGATTTTTTTTCTAATTTTATGGTTAAAGTCACCGGATCAACTTACAAATTTTTTTTTCTAATTTCGTGGTTAAAGTCACCGGATCAACTTACAAGTTTTTTTTTCTAATTTCGTGGTTAAAGTCACCGGATCAACTTGAAAGTTTTTTTT
>NW_013683985.1:0-1858 GCF_000517525.1 Limulus polyphemus | reverse complement strand
CAGGATGTATATTTACTAATACTATATTAATAGTATCTATTCCTTACCTGTTTCTCCTATAGTACAGGATGTATATTTACTAACACTATATTGATAACTATCTATTCCTTACCTGTTTCCACACCTAGCCAAGTGATGTTTACATAATGTTATGTATAATATTTTACCAATAAGAAAGTGTCACACTTAGCCATGTGACTCTTACATAATATTAAAATATTTGAGGAAAGAAATTTGTATAATTTATCTTGTTGATGAATGTCATTAATACTTATCATAAGATCTGTATATGTCAGTATATTGGATCAACTTCCCAAACAAAGACTGTTCTTCAGAGGAGGCAGGTGTATGGATAACTTTGAAGGGAAACTTCTGGTAGCTGGATCCCACATGATCTATACCTTAGTTCCTGTACCTTGGGAGAAACAGGTAGAGAATAGATTGTTATCAATATAGTATTAGTAAATATACATCCTGTACCATAGGACAAACAGGTAAGGAATAGATAGCTATTAATATAGTATTAGTAAATATACATCCTGTACGTTAGGAGGAATATTTTACCAATAAGTGACACTTAGCCAAGTAAGGTTCACGTAATGTTATGTAGAATATTTTGCCAATAAGTGTGACACCTAGCCAAGTGATGTTTACATAATGTTATGTAGAATATTGTACCAATAAGAAAGTGTCACACTTAGCCAAGTGATGTTTATGTAATGTTGTGTAGAATATTTTACCAATAAGAAAGTGTCACACCTAGCCAAGTGATGTTTATGTAATGTTGTGTTGAATATTTTACCAATAAGAAAGTGTCACACCTAGCCAAGTGATGTTTACATAATGTTATGTAGAATATTTTACCAGTAAGAAAGTGTGACACCTAGCCAAGTGATGTTTACATAATGTTATGTAGAATATTTTACCAATAAGAAAGTGTGACACCTAGCCAAGTGATGTTTACATAATGTTATGTAGAATATTTTGCCAATAAGAAAGTGTCACACTTAGCCAAGTGATGTTTACATAATGTTATGTAGAATATTTTACCAATAAGAAAGTGTGACACCTAGCCAAGTGATGTTTACATAATGTTATGTAGGATATTTTACCAATAAGAAAGTGTCACATAACATTACATGAACCTTACTTGACTAAGTGTCACTTATTGGTAAAATATTCTACACAACGTTATATAAGCATCACTTGGCTAAGTGTCACACTTTCTTACTGGTAAAATATTCTACACAATGTTATATAAGCATCACTTGGCTAGGTGTCACACTTATTGGTAAAATATCCTACATAACATTATGTAAATATCACATGACTACTACGTCACATTTATCTTAGTCATAAGGTACAAACTAGGTATGACATTTTACTTGAGATTCTGAAAGTTTAAATGCCTTACCTATATACAGTTAGGTGCTGGGTTCCCAAACAAAGAACATAAGGATGTGAATAGGCTACTGCTACTACAGAACTATCCCATGGTAGAGGTGGTCTTTCGGATATACCAGCCACCGTAACGAACATTCCTAGAGCACTAGGGCCACTTAGAAGAAATTCTTCCTGTACAAATACAAGCAAACACTGTTCCAAACTACCTTTACTGACAAATACTGTGTAACATAGAAGTTTAATTTAACAAGCAGACATTGTTTGAAACTACATTTATTGACAAATACTGTGTTGCATAGAAGTTTAATTTAACAAGCAAACACTGATCCAAACTCCCTTCATTGACAAATACTGTGTAATCTAGAAGTTTAATTTAACAAGCAAACACTGTTCGAAACCACCATCACTGACAAATACAGTGTAACATAAAAATTTAATTTAACAAGCAAACATT
>NW_013683984.1:0-1859 GCF_000517525.1 Limulus polyphemus | reverse complement strand
AAGGTTATGCCAACAATACTCAGAAACAAGGTTATGCCAACAATATGCAGAAACAAGGTTATGCCAACAATACTCAGAACAAGGTTATGCCAACAATACTCAGAACAAGGTTATACCAACGATACGCAGAACAACGTTATGCCAACAATACACAGAAAGGTTATGCCAACAATACACAGAAACAATGTTATGTCAACATTATGTAGAACAATGTTATGCCAACAATATGCAGAACAAGGTTATGCCAACAGTACTCAGAAACAAGGTTATGCCAACAATATGCAGAACAAGGTTATGTCAACAATATTCAGAACAAGGTTATGCCAACAATATTCAGAACAAGGTTATGCCAACAGTACTCAGAAACAAGGTTTTTTTTCAAAATGTTGAATTCTTTGTTTTTATATTGTTTAACAATCTATACGAATATCTTTTCTCTGTAGAGGCTGTGATGTATTTCTCCAGCCATAAGTTTACTGTTGGTGATATTATACTGTCCAATGATTGGAAACTTGTTATAAACCAAAAATATAGGGGTGAACATATCGCATATAGTGCAACCACTTTCACCCACGACAGTATGCCCCCTTCATTATCAACAGTCAACCATTATTATCACATGTTCTGTAGATACATGTGTGTGTTGTTTCACTGAAGTTAAAGTTTTCACTGTTATAATAATATCTGTCTATAGAATTACCTCAAAACACATTATCAAAAGCAAGAATAGAAGAGTGAATAATAAAGATGCATATAAAAACAACAGGAAACGCCCCATATAACACTGCTCACTTTAAATCTTTATGCTAATGATCTTGTATTAAAGTAAAACTTTCAGTAATTCTTACCATATCATCAGGTCCTTCACAGGAATGTCTGAATGGCATGCTCTGTAAAATCAAAAACAACAATAGTTACGTGTACACGATAGACGTTTGTTTAAACGAGCGGAGATATTCGCACCTACAGACTAGACATAGAGGAAACTGTACCAGAGTGAAATACTTTCAAAGGTTTTCTAGACTGCAATATAACTAAATCAAGTAGAATCTCACAAACCACTGATATAATAAAGTCAAATACAATCTAGCAAATCCATGAAATGATGGAAATAAAATACAAACAGTTAAATCATAGATATGAAAAAATTAAGGATGGGACAAATATCCAATCTGATTAGATACTGTACTACCTGATGAAATAAATAAATAAACTACAACCAGGTAACTCACAGATATAACAAAATTAAGGATGGGACAAATATCCAATCTGATTAGATACTGTACTACCTGATGAAATAAATAAATAAAATACAACCAGATAACTCACAGATATAACAAAATTAAGGATGGGACAAATATCCAATCTGATTAGATACTGTACTACCTGATGAATTAAATAAAATACAACCAGATAACTCAGATATAACAAAATTAAGGATGGGACAAATATCTAATCTGATTAGATACTGTACTACCTGATGAAATAAATAAAATACAACCAGACAATCAACTGATATGACAAACTCAAATACAATCTGACATGTTACTGATGTGATGAAAATAAATACAAGCTAGTAAACTAGTAACATTTGAAAATAAATAGATCTCTAAAACTAACATTCAAAACTTTGCAAGTATTAAAATAAAAAACAACTGTTCTAGCTGACATGTTCTTCATTTAATATAAATACAGTTGGGATGTCCATTCATACTTTAGATATGTATGCTCAGTCAGATTTTAAAATAAAAAACAGCAGTTAAATTAAATTGTTTCTGCAGAACATTCAATATCTTCAACCAGTGAACTTTATAAAATTCTTTATGTTTTTATGTTGGTTAACTGTCTATCTTCAGTTC
>NW_013683983.1:0-1859 GCF_000517525.1 Limulus polyphemus | reverse complement strand
CCACTATTAACTCACTGATAACAAAGACTCAGAGAAACATGTTGTCCACTATTAACTCACTGATAACAAAGCTCAGAGAAACATGTTGTCTACTATTAACTCACTTATAAAGGTGAACAGTACAGAACTATATGTATATATAAAGGTCTCCTGGTGGACAGTACAGAACTACATGTATATATAAAGGTCTCCTGGTGGACAGTACAGAACTACATGTACATATAAAGGTCACCTGGTGGACAGTACAGAACTACATGTATATATATAGATGGCAAATGTAGCTGTTTTTCTTAAATTACTATGTACATCGAAACAAAATCCTTCAAACGTTTCTAACTAATTTAAACAAGCAGACTTCAACATTGTACCAGATATACATGTCCTTCACTAGTTTAAACTAACAGACTTCAACACTGTACCGGATATACACGTCCTTCACTAGTTTAAACTAACAGACTTCAACATTGTACCAGATATACATGTCCTTCACTAGTTTAAACTAACAGACTTCAACACTGTACCAGATATACATGTCCTTCACTAGTTTAAACTAATGGACTTCAACAGTGTACCAGATATACATATCCTTCACTAGTTTAAACTAACAGACTTTAACATTGTATCAGATACACACATCCTTCACTAGTTTAAACTAACAGACTTTAACATTGTACCAGATACACACGTCCTTCACTAGTTTAAACTAACAGACTTTAACATTGTACCAGATACACACGTCCTTCACTGGTTTAAACTAACAGACTTCAACACTGTACCAGATATACATGTCCTTCACTAGTTTAAACTAACAGACTTCAACATTGTACCGGATATACACACGTCCTTCACTAGTTTAAACTAACAGACTCTAACACTGTACTGGATACACAATTCCTTCACTAGTTTAAACTAACAGACTTCAACATTGTACCAGATATACATTTCCTTCACTAGTTTAAACTAACAGACTTCAACACTGTACCAGATACACATTTCCTTCACTAGTTTAAACTAACAGACTTCAACACTGTACTGGATACACATTTCCTTCACTAGTTTAAACTAACAGACTTCAACATTGTACCAGATATACATGCCCTTCACTAGTTTAAACTAACAGACTTCAACACTGTGCCAGATACACATTTCATTCACTAGTTTAAACTAACAGACTTCAACACTGTACCAGATATACATGTCCTTCACTAGTTTAAACTAACTAAACCTAAAAAACATTAGCTAATTTAATACAAAAACACATACTAACATCCATAAGCATTTAAGAATTCTTCTGCTGAAGGAGGTCTGCTTTGATCTTCTCCTTCTTCTGGATTTGGTAAAATGATATTATAAGTACATTCTAGTACATTACGAGGAACCAAGTTTGTAATGTATGCATGTCATTAAGGATAACTATGTAATAATTGTGAAAACAAAACACAGTTACGATTTAAGTAGACATTAAAGAAACTAGTTGTTATTAACAGCATTATAGAATGAACACATTGTTAAAGATAACTGTAAGTTTCACAAGATCACTCAACCTCGACAACACATTGCAAATGTAACAGTTGATTTTATTCTAATTAGAGAAGAAAATTTATGGTGGAGTTTTAAACAAAAGTAACTATTTAGTACAGTGTTGAAGTCTGTTAGTTTAAACTAGTGAAGGACGCGTATATCTGATACAATGTTGAAGTCTGGTAGTTTAAACTAGTAAGGACGTGTGTATCTGATACAATGTTAAAGTCTGTTAGTATATCTACTGAGAGTTAGTATGTGTTTTTGTATTAAATTAGCTAATGTTCTCTAGGTTTAGAATAGATATACTAAAGAGTTAGTATGTGTTTTGTATTAAA
>NW_013683982.1:0-1859 GCF_000517525.1 Limulus polyphemus | reverse complement strand
TTCTATGTTTCTCAAACTGAGGGTCCTGACCCAAAAGCGTATTTTAGGGGGGAATGTGAGTTTAAGAAAATTGAATATTTTCCTACTCCGAAAATATATTTCCGATAGATACCTCTTCGTATGTGATAGCTTATTCGTTCAGTGCCGCTCTCTATATGCAAAAATGTTTTTACTCACCAATAGTCTTGAAACTCCCACCTACCTCGTGTTTTAACTTGGTTCAGCTGTTTTCTAGCATTCGACCAATAGCAGCGTGACAGAAGAAGTGGGAAGAAAGGGTAGAAGTGTGAGTAGACGAAACAGTGTAAGAAAATATCATGCTATCTTACCTAAACTCACGTAATAGCTGCAATTTCACATTGACTCGATGGAAGACCAGTACATAATTTACCTAGATGAACACCCTTCGGAAAGTGTCCAAAGAATGTCTATGGATTGTTACTTCTCTTGTAATAGGAACACACATTTGGGATAACACACCACATATGAACCAGGTATACTCTTCGCCCATCTTGAAACTATGTGTCACTAAATTGGGTGTTAAAAGGAGAATGACATCCTTTATTGTAGATATGCTGGCTGGTCCACCTTCTTTCCCATGGTAGGGTGTAGGTATACCACCCAACACAATACATCTAAACTGGAACACCTCCTTTTCATACCAGACCTCCCGGGAATCAAATTACTGCAGATGGTATGATGGGGTTCCCCAGTCAACTAATATTCTTTGGCCATTCCAAAACCAGTTCTCCCATGAACTAACCAGCAGGATTTGGTAGGATGGGGTACCCAGCGAGTTATAATTTTCTCTGATATACCACTAGGGAATAAGGACATATGGAATTGAAAAGGATAGAAGCTACATGTGCAGCTAGTCCAGACTGCCTCATAAGTGTCCAGCAAAAGCCACGTGTGAAGCCAGAAAGTGGCGATAGCGGGATGATATATTTATGACTGAAGTCGACGAAGGAGGAATTGTGAAAGAGGAAGTTGTAAGGAAGGTATTACCTGAAGAAGGGTAAGGAATGGAAATCAAGTTTGAGCTGGCCATAAAGGTGTTATCTGAAGGACACAACTCGTAAAGGTTGGTCCAATCTTGACTAAATTAATTTACCTCCGAAGCCAAAGGATGTGGTACTGGGGATCAAAAAAGGAGAAGTTTGCTACTGAGATGGGTAACAAATGTGTCCAGACGTTGAGTACCCGATTGATCACCACATAACCATCAAAACGCTTGGGAATTGAGAGAACACAGTGTGGGAAGGATCTTTTCAGGAAGAAATAATCGATCTGCGTCCTACTGTCTCCTGCAGATTGGTTCCCAGCAATGTGTTTTAGAAAAGGAGCTGGATCAGTCGAGAGAACTGGCAAGAGAACCCCATCATATTATCTCCTGCTTGTTAATACCCGAGAGATCTTGTTTTGGAAAGTTAACATTTTCATTACCTGAAAATGTATTTCCAGTAGATACTAACCACCTCACGCTAAGAAGCTATCTTCCCTGTGTATCTTTCTTGAAGATTTACATGCCAATAAATTTAGGCAACTCACACCTACACTCATAAGAATTCTCGTGATTTACATTAGTGGATAATGACGTTATTTTGCAGCGAAAGCTCTTTATCAATAGGAGGGTGACACCAATTCCCTGTGTGCTAGCTTCTTCTATACTGTTGTACTCGTTGAACTTCATAATTGACGAGGCAAGAAGTCGTAAGTACTCAAAATAAAGCATACCCGTCGGAAAACTTGTAGGCGAAGCGACCATTTGATGGGGAGAACATAATCCAGCTGGGAAAGATGGTCTGTCATGAGGTTCATCGCTTCTATTACATGAGAATCTATTATGCGAATCCATT
>NW_013683981.1:0-1860 GCF_000517525.1 Limulus polyphemus | reverse complement strand
AACTTACTACTTTTAAAGGTTACGTATATATATATATATATAATTCTTGGAGCAAGAAGTAAATTAAAAAGAAACAGTCACAGAGAAATTCAGAATTCTGATGATATGCATCCAACATATATAAACCATTTCTGTCTTACAGTATTTTCTTCAGTTTTATTTCATACATTTGAGGACCACATATGTTTTCTTTTTTTGTGTTATTAAACTTTTCGAAATAGTATAATCATTATTTTAGTGTTTTTACCTAAAGATATGTTACATCTGTAGTTTTCATTATGTGCTAAATTTGACTTTTATAGATCTGTTCATTGATAATGATATTGTAGTCCTTATTCGTTACCAGTATCATGCATAACAGTTAAACTCTCAATACATGTTCCTAATATTTTAGCGTAATGACAAAAAATTTGTGCAAACAAATTGTATATCATTATACTAAAGGCTTACAGGGGTTGTAAAATGATTGGTAATACTAAAGGTTTACATTTTATTTACTAATATGAAATTTGGGCTACCGGAACAGATAATACAGTACTTGATGAAACAAAGTGTTGTGCGTCAGAAAATATTATATTTTACCATTCTTTGATCAAAGTTTCTACTAATTGGTAAAGTTATGTCGGTGCAGGAAATCTACTTCGAACTCTGTTTCAGTAACTGACCGTAGAGGGCGATAACACTTAAACCTGGCGAGTGTGGTGGCCAAGTTAGATGTATAAACTCTTTCTCGTGTTCACTGAACCAATCTTTATCAATCTCAGCAGTATGACTTACTGCATTGAGATAGACCAGTTCCGTTTGGGAATAAAATGTTCGCTATCGAGAAAACCTGGCCTGAATTAATGTTTAAGTAATAATAGAGTCTTTAACTATAGAAACCATGGGAAACCGACGATATTGAGAGAAGAAAACAGTTTGGTGGTAATCGTATAAAAATATTCATCTGACTAAACCACATTATTCCATTGATCTTTAGCCTATTGTTTATTCTATTTAAACCAGGATTCACTCAGGATTTTACTTGTGTGAATGTGTGTTATTAAAAGTCCTAAATAACAACCCATGGTTACCCACCCTTCGATTGTTTTGTGACAGAGTTTGATTTTTGCAGGATAATTTTAAGATCTGATTGCACTATGCCCGTGTTGATGCTCATCTATCAAGATCTGTCAGTTCAAATTTTCGATCTCTGTTATGTTTGTCTGATGTTGTCTTGATGTACGTCTGACAAGCGAACACAGCTAGGAAAACCAATATCTTCAAACTACGTAGTTTAAGAGACAAGAGCAGCCACTGCCTTCGACACAGATAAAGCACAGGTGACTTCTAAAACTATAGAGCAAGCTGAGCAAGATGCCCAAAGTATTTAATGAAGATTGGTCAATATATTGCAACATTCTTTGGATGCTGTTCCTAATGGAAGAGAATGATAGTAGACATGTAATGTACTCAGTAGAATGTTCTAGAAGAATAAATAATACAAGTAGTAGTCCTTTCCTTGCAATATTTGATATACTAAGGGTTATTCTAAACATTAAAATCTTCTATTTGGAAAATAGAAAATCTTGCGTTCCAGGACAGAAATGGTTAATGTCCTCTTAACATATGAGGTTCAAAACAACTAAGAAAACTAACTATGATATAAGATGGTGATACCATAGAAGCATTTGCTAATGTCCAAAGATTGGACTCGCCACAAAACAGTGAATTCCAAGTCAAAAGGTAAGTGTTAGCTGACAAAAGTGCAGGAAAATGTCCCAGTAAATTTAATTTATGCATGTTAAATATAGACAAGCTATACAGTCTAATTATAGTATATATATTTCAGTTAGTTACTTTAATAGATAGTGATATATT
>NW_013683980.1:0-1860 GCF_000517525.1 Limulus polyphemus | reverse complement strand
AACCGTGTGATACAGTATCTAGTGTGAGATTAACACGAACCGTGTGATACAGTATTGAGTGTGAGATTAACACGAACCGTGTGATACAGTATCTAGTGTGAGATTAACACGAACCGTGTGATACAGTATCTAGTGTGAGATTAACACGAACCGTGTGATACAGTATCTAGTGTGAGATTAACACGAACCGTGTGATACAGTATCTAGTGTGAGATTAACACGAACCGTGTGATACAGTATCTAGTGTGAGATTAACACGAACCGTGTGATACAGTATCTAGTGTGAGATTAACACGAACCGTGTGATACAGTATCTAGTGTGAGATTAACACGAACCGTGTGATACAGTATTTAGTGTATAACTAACACGAACCGTATCACTTAATTTTTAAAAGTTTTCTTCCTCCGGAGTTTAATATTTGAAGTAGTTCCTTTCTCTCTACACCAAAACACGTATTTTTTTTAATTGTGCTGTTTTCTTTATCAGATGTTAAGAGAAATGTCTTGTACAATTTAAAAACCTGTCCGTTTACTAAGTTGCTTTAAATTATTTCTGATGGTTTGAGTGCGCGCTCCTTATTGATTCAGTAGGAGCCTTAATTTCATCATTTCTCAAAGACCAGAGTTCTCGTACATCTATCTTCTTTTTTTTCGCCATCTTCAACTTCAGATTGATCAACTAGTTAAATTCTTGGCAGCTGCTTTTCATTATGATGTTCCATTACTGAAGTAATCTCCATTTTGAACGAAAAGAACAAGCGATGAAACTGAAGTAAACCAAAGTTTGTAACATCAGTGGTGGTGGTGTAGGCTACACCATCACCACTATAATTCTTCATCTAAGATGAAGAATTATAGTGGTGGTGGTGGTGTAGGAGATGAAGAATTATAGTGGTGGTGGTGGTGTAGGAGATACCACTATAATTCTTCAATATCATGTTTAGTTTGTATCATTTGGTTGAGAGTATCATGTTTGTATCATTTGGTTGAGAGTATCATGTTTGTATCATTTGGTTGAGAGTATCATGTTTGTTTGTATCATTTGATTGAGAGTATCATGTTTGGTTTGTATCCTTTGGTTGAGAGTATCATGTTTGGTTTGTATCCTTTGGTTGAGAGTATCATGTTTGGTTTGTATCATTTGGTTGAGAATATCATGTTTAGTTTGTATCATTTGGTTGAGAATATCATGTTTAGTTTGTATCATTTGGTTGAGAATATCATGTTTAGTTTGTATCATTTGGTTGAGAGTATCATGTTTAGTTTGTATCCTTTGGTTGAGAGTATCATGTTTAGTTTGTATCCTTTGGTTAGAACGTCCAAGGTTGAAGCAACGCTCACGTTTTGATAAAACTGTTCTGTTTTTTCTCCTGTGGTTTATCGATGTATTGTAATCTGTCTTTAGATACACGTGACAGTCTATATCTGTGAAAGTTATGGTACAAGAAACAAACAAGTAATTTAGTGAAAACTACAAGGAAATTATTAAAACGTGCTTTTGTGCATAAGGTATGAAATATACACTAAAAACTGTTGTTCCTAGTTTCAGGTCACATACTAAAGTTCTAGCACAGTACAAGGTTTCTCTCACGGTTAGCTGATAAAGAAAGTTACCGTTAACATTACTTCCGTTCTGTTTTTGGAGAAAAAACGAGTTTTTCACATCATTTCACGTGACCTGCTGCTCGAGAGCGGGTGTACTCGATATTCGGGTTTCTGGACTAGGAATTCTTCGTGTTTAATAGCCATCACCACTATAATTCTTCATCTCCTACACCACCACCCTCAACCAAATGATACAAACTAAACATGATACTCTCAACAAATGATACAAACTAAACATGATACTCTCAAACAAAT
>NW_013683979.1:0-1860 GCF_000517525.1 Limulus polyphemus | reverse complement strand
ACGGTAAATGAAATATGCTGTAACAATCAACCATCCATACGGTAAATGAAATATGCTGTAACAATCAACCATCCATACTGTAAATGAAAGATGCTGTAGCAATCAAACATCCATACTGTATGTGAAAGATGCTGTAGCAATCAAACTTTCATAAATATAAAGATTCTTATTATTCAAAGATTCACAACTTTAACAAAAGATATTGTAACAGTCAAACATCCATACTGTTAAAGTTTCTGTAACAATATTGCATTCATAAAGACGCTTATCATTCAAACATTCATAACTATAATGTAACAATAAAACATACATAATGTTATTTTCCTGTAAAATATTGCGTTCACAAAGACACTTATCATTCAAACATTCACAACTTTAATGAAATATCCTGTAACAATCAAACATCCATACTGTTAACGTTCCTGTAAAATATTGCGTTCACAAAGACACTTATCATTCAAACATTCATAACTTTAATGAAATATCCTGTAACAATCAAACATCCATACTGTTAACGTTCCTGTAAAATATTGCGTTCACAAAGACACTTATCATTCAGACATTCACAACTTTAATGAAACATTGTAACAACCAAACTACACCTTGAAGAAAAACTCCATATCAGCGAAAGTTCGACGCAGCTAAGGCCTGGTATGACCTGGTGGTTAGGGCGTCCATCTAGCAGTCTTTGGGTTGCGGATTCGAATCCCATCAACGAGCATTTTCGCCCTTTCAGCAGCGGGAGCGTTATAACGAGACGGTCAATCGCACTATGCGATTGCAGTAATCCAAGAGTTGGTGGTGGGTGGGGTTGAATAGCTGCCTTCCCTCTAGTCTATCGCTTCTAAATTAGGAAAGACTAGCGCAGGTAGCCCTCGAGTAGCTTTGCGCGAAATTCAACAAACACGCGGCTAATGAAAGAAACGGTATATGCCAAGCCATACCGAAGTCAATAGTTTGAGACTCTAGAAGAACCAAATCAAACTGAAACCCATTTCCTTTCAACCCCACATATCCAGCACTTACATACATGATAACACTACTATCGTCACAGCTGTTAACAGCGATGGTACCCAGCTGAAAATGATATGCATTTTAACGATTAGTTTTTTTTTTTATATAAAGTTATGTTTCAGAGGATTAATGTATAAGTTATGTTACAGGGGATGAATGTATAAGTTATTACCTCTGCCACCGAAAGTGGACGGAGGTTATGTTTTCACTCCTGTGTGGGTGCGTTTATCAGCAAGATTTTTGCGAAAACGGCTGAATGAATTTAGGCGAAAATTGGTATACATTTGAACTATGACCTAACTTAGTAGTGATTAACTTTTGGAGTGTCAAGGTCACGAAAATTCAAAAAATTCCTATCTGTTAACACAAGGACCGATTTTTCACACCATTTTTGCTCTGTAACTCAGTCAAAAATGATCAGATTTTGGTGAATCTTGTTGGACATATATAGAATATTATTACTGGTTGTCCTGCCAAAAATGGTCCATGTCCGTTGATAACGACGGACGTAGGGCAGATTTTCGAATTTTCGCTACTTTGCGGAGATATACGCTCTACCAAATATTTTTTTATAATTAGAAACAGCATATTACTCTAAGAAACTAAAACCTCATATATCAAGCAATAACAACATTCATAAGTATAATTGTTTGAATTTTATACTTTCAATGATGATAGTATATTTGATACATTCATTCTCGAAAAAAGAAATCAGTTGGAACAAACTAGGATCATAATTAAAAATTCTTTTTGGCAGGATTAGAGTAAATTAAACTATGAGTTCTTTTAATCCTTTTAATTAGCTATATTTTTGTGCGCCAGCAATACCAAGCGTGGAACGCGCGT
>NW_013683978.1:1334-2242 GCF_000517525.1 Limulus polyphemus | reverse complement strand
AACCTAGTTTGCCACCAAAATAAAGCAGTGAACATGTAGAGATATATGAATAAATAATTCAGCTAGTTTCTTCATATGTTTTGTCCTTCTTGACTCTTTGTTTAAGTAAGGAGTGAGGTTTCCAAACGTTAGTAGTGTACCGATTGCCAGATAAATCAGGAAAAATCCATCAACTGATACCATAGGTCGAACTTCCATTCTACTAACGTTTCTATACAAATAATGATAATCCAGACTATAGACAATTTATCTGATCAACCATAGAATTGCAACCGTAAAATATGTATTTAGTGTTCTTTGTTAACAGAACTGCAATTATTTTGCAACCATTCTTCGGTATTATAGAACAATAGTTATAGAAGGAAGAGTAATGATGACGTCAAAATATATTTTTTTATCGCCAAAGCAAATAAAACACGTTAGTATTCTTTAAATATTACTCAAAAATATTGTTTTTCCAGCATGAGTCAAAAATCGAAAAAACATCTAACTGAAACATTCAGTAAATCGAAATATAGGTTCGGTTGGAGTAAACTAAAAGATAAGAAAATAGAACGTATGAATTTAAAAGTATTACTGTTCTGAATTACTTTCCACCACTGATATAAATATCAGAAAAATATTTACTTATTTCTTTTCTTTTTTGGTGAAAAATTAGAAACTGTTTTAATAAGTAGGCTTTAATCGTCAGACAACGTAACACACCAAACCTAAGAAACACAGTTCACTAAGACGGAAACAACGTTTAGTCAATTTATATATATTCTTATACAACAACTGTTCTTATTGTGCGCATGCTCACCATTCAATAGGTTTATATGTGCAGGTCTAACTACGTAAAACTTGTGTTTCAAAACAGATGGCTTCAACCATTAATATGTGTGTGTGACATATTTTGTGCTTTTGTG
>NW_013683978.1:0-953 GCF_000517525.1 Limulus polyphemus | reverse complement strand
CCAAAATAAAGCAGTGAACATGTAGAGATATGTGCATAGAAAATCCAGCTAGTTTCTTCATATGTTTTATCCTTCTTGACTCTTTGTTTAAGTAAGGAGTGAAGTTTCCAAACGTTAGTAGTGTACCGATTGCCAGATAAATCAGGAAAAATCCATCAACTGATACCATAGGTCGAACTTCCATTCCACTAACTTTTCTATACAAATAATGATAATCCAGACTATAGACAATTTATCTGATCAACCATAAAATTGCAACCATAAAATATGTACTTAGTGTTCTTTGTTAACTGCACTGCCATTATTTTGCAACAATTCTTCGGTATTATAGAACAATAGGTATGGAAGGAAGAGTAAAGATGACGTCAAAATATCTTTTTTTTTTTTATCGCCAAAGCAAATATAAAACGTAAGTATTCTTTAAATATTACTCAAAAATATTGTTTTTCCAGCATGAGTCAAAAATCGAAAAAGCATCTAACTGAAACATTTAGTAAATCGAAATATTGGTTCGGTTGGAGTAAACTAAAAGATAAGAAAATAGAACGTATGAATTTAAAAGTATTACTGTTCTGAATTACTTTCCACCACTAATGTAAATATGAGAAAAATATTTACTTATTTCTTTTCTTTTTTGGTGAAAAATTAGAAACTGTTTTAATAAGTAAGCTTTAATCGTCAGACAACGTAACACACCAAACCTAAGAAACACAGTTCACTAAGACGGAAACAACGTTTAGTCAATTTATATATATTCTTATATAACAACTGTTCTTATTGTGCGCATGCTCACCACTTAATAAGTTTATATGTACAGTTATAACTACGTAAGACTTGTGTTTCAAAACAGATGGCTTCAACCATTAATATGTGTGTGTGTGACATATTTTGTGCTTTTACAGTTATACAAGTCCCGCTACAATTAGTAAACAAACAAACAAACAAACAAAACA
>NW_013683977.1:0-1861 GCF_000517525.1 Limulus polyphemus | reverse complement strand
GGATACTAGTCCTGATCATGGTGTCTGTATACATAATTCATCGTATTTAATTAATCACTAAAAATTTAACGCAGATCCGTTGTTTACGCATCGTTTTACTGGAGTTTTATGCTTGGCATTAAAACTTGCATACTTGGTGCTTTATGACCCTCAAACGGCTGTCTAATTGTCAGATTTAACAGAAGATCTTGCAATCCACTTCAGGTTTCTTTTGGTCGCTATAAGTGAGACCTGAACTGAAGTGGGAGTGCTTACGAAGAATTTCTAGCTCGACTTTTCTTAGTCTATGTGAGCTTTCTAAATACACAAGAAATGGCAATTCCTTTCTGTGGAGTATCGTACCTATAGGAAATGGTCTTGTGAGCTTTCGTTTTATGTAAGAAACGCCGTTTTCCGTTCTGTGGAATATAATAGAAAATGGTCCAGGTACGCAAGAAATGGCAGTTCTTGTCACCACAGTTTAGCTGTTTGATAAATGTACTGGATAACCACATATTATACCTCTCACGTATCTGTATATATATAGGTAGTAATAGAAAAGGTGATATAGCGACAGAGGTAAAAGGCAAGTTTGTAAATATTTAACACAAAGATAGGTCTTTACAACGTGAAAATGAGAAATTGATGATAATTTTGATAGAAGTTGGCTGTAAAGACAGAATATGACGAAAGGTGATGTTTTTATCAGAGAAATAGAGCACTAATACTGGTTTAGATGATCTAGGTGTTCAATGACATACAGCAGAACTTACAGTACATTGTCTTCTTATTGATGTTGATAATATACGATCTTCCATTCGAAGGTTGTTCAGTCAGTTTTGTTTAAATCCCCTTCTCTAAAAATGAAAGCCACCTCATCTAGTATCGCTTGTAACCATATCTTTGTTACTTCTAGCATACAGGACTAACGCAGTAAGAAGACGCTGTTTGCACAGCCTTATCGTCTCCTCAGATTTATTTTATCTCAACTAGGTATTAACTTCCATAAAGTCTTCACATAACAATACTACACACCTACACCTCCTTCTCGCTACTAGCTGCACCGTAAAGCTCAAAGAACTGAGGGTTTCGGTTAATTCTTATATAGGGTGAGACTTTTTAACGAAAAATATTAATACAAGTAAAATGAAATTGCTACGAAATACAAATAAGTAAATGATTAATTCTGAAAAAGTATTTAAAGATTTTTAAATGTTTATGCAACTATATTTATATTTTTAAATTTTATCAAATAATACTTTACTAAATGTTTTTAAAGCTTTTGAAAAACCTAATATACTGATTATCATTTTAATTCTATCATCATTACTTTCAAATATGAAAGACAGTAATGTATTATCAAACATTACCAGAAACTGTGACGAAATGTTTTAACATTTTCTTTGAGTCATATTTACGACAAGGAAATTTTAAGTAAAGAAGTTATTATAAAAAAATGTGTTTTTTACAGATTTAAGAGAATGTTACTTGGCTAAATGATAAAATTAAAATTCGTTTAAAATGTCCTCTGATGGGACAGCCGTGAGTTAACGAACATACAACGATAAAATCCAGGATTCGATTCCTCGTGTTGAACAGAGCAGATAACCCAATGTATCTTTGCTCCAAAAAAGTTCATTTAAAAACTAGGATCAGAATATTAACTTACATTCGTACGTATTCCTTTAGCACAATAGACGTAAGTACCACAATCGACGAATCGGAATTATCATTTATTTTTTGAATGGTAAATATGTTCTTAATACAAAGATTAAAATGTGTAGAATTCAAACATACCACACAGCGTTGTTTTAATACTCAGAGCGACAATAATAATAATACTTCCTACCGATCTCTGGATTTTCTTGTTTTAACTTTTTGT
>NW_013683976.1:914-2279 GCF_000517525.1 Limulus polyphemus | reverse complement strand
CCAACTTGATGTCATAGTAGTGATGACAAACTAAAGGTCAACTTGATGTCATAGTTGTGAAGACACAGTACAGGTCAACTTGATGTCGTTGTTGTGATTACATGACATGTCAACTTGATGTCATAGTTGTAATGACACTACAGGTCAACTCGATGTCATAGTTGTGATGACACAGTACAGATCAACTCGATGTCATAATTGTAATGATACAGTACAAGTAAACTTGATGTCATAGTTTTGATGACACGCTATTTACAACTATTACATCGAGTTGACCTGTACTGTGTCATCACAACTATGACATCGAGTTGACCTGTGCATTGTCATCACAACTATGACATCAAGTTGACCACATGTACTGTCATCACAACACCGACATCAAGTTGACCTGTACTGTTTCACCAACTTGATGTCATAGTTGTAATGACACAGTACAGGTCAACTTGATGTCGTTGTTGTTGTGATGACAGTACATGTCAACTTGATGTCATAGATGCGATGATACACTACAGGTTAACTTGATGTCATAGTTGTGATGACATACTACAGGTCAATTTGATGTCATAGTTGTGATGACACAGTAGAGGTCAACTCGATGTCATAGTTGTGGTGACACAGTGCAGGTCAACTTGATGTCATAGTAGTGATGACACACGACAGGTCAACTTGATGTCATAGTTGTGATGACACAGTACAGGTCAACTTGATGTCGTTGTTGTAATGACATAGTACAGGTCAACTAGATGTCATAGTTGTGATGACACACTACAGGTCAACTGGATGCCATAGTTGTAATGACAAAGTACAGGTTAGCTCGATGTCATAGTTGTAATGACACAGTACAAGTCAACTCGATGTCTTAGTTGTGATGACACAGTAAAGACCAACTCGATGTCATAATTGTAATGATACAGTACAAGTAAACTTGATGTCATAGTTTTGATGACACACTACAGGTCAACTCGATGTCATAGTTGTGGTGACACAGTACAGGTCAACTTGATGTCATAGTAGTGATGACACACGACAGGTCAACTTGATGTCATAGTAGTGATGACACACTACAGAACAACTTGATGTCATAGTTGTGATGACACAGTACAGGTCAACTTGATGTCGTTGTTGTAATGACATAGTACAGGTCAACTAGATGTCATAGTTGTAATGACATAGTACAGGTCAACTTGATGTCAAAGTTGTGATGACATACTACAGGTCAACTTGATGTCATAGTAGTGATGACACAGTACAGGTCAACTTGATGTCATAGTAGTGATGACAAACTACAGGTCAACTTGATGTCATAGTTGTGATGACACACTACAGGTCAACTTGATGTCAAAGTTGTGATGACATACTACAGGT
>NW_013683976.1:0-496 GCF_000517525.1 Limulus polyphemus | reverse complement strand
GTCAACTTGATGTCATAGATGCGATGACACACTACAGGTCAACTTGATGTCATAGTTGTGATGACATACTACAGGTCAATTTAATGTCATAGTTTTGATAACACAGTACAGGTCAACTCGATGTCATAGTTGTGGTGACACAGTGCAGGTCAACTTGATGTCATAGTATTGATGACACACGACAGGTCAACTTGATGTCATAGTTGTGATGACACAGTAAAGGTCAACTTGATGTCGTTGTTGTGATGACACAGTACAGGTCAACTTGATGTTGTTATTGTAATGACATAGTACAGTTCAACTAGATGTCATAGTTGTGATGACATACTACAGGTCAAGTTGATTTCATAGTTGTGGTGACACAGTACACGTCAACTTGATGTCATAGTAGTGATGACACACTACAGGTCAACTTGATGTCATAGTTGTGATGAGACAGTACAGGTCAACTTGATGTCGTTGTTGTGATGACACAGTACAGGTCAACTTGATGTTG
>NW_013683975.1:0-1861 GCF_000517525.1 Limulus polyphemus | reverse complement strand
GTACTATTATCTTTATATAGATACATACAACAGACAGTACTATTATATTTATATAGATTTAAATGGTATATTCTAAAGTTCATAACTCGCAACATAAGCGTTATAAAAGTATAATATTTAGCACATAAGATAGCAAGGGATGGGAAGGGTGACTTTATTGTCAAAACTAATTATCACCAGGGGGCGCTGAAGTTTGCTTATTGGAAGGTGTGTAAAACCAGCATCAAACATGCTGTAATGCATTCTGTGTTAGAAGAGGCTTTCGTTTGTTCGTTATTTAACATAAAGTTACACACCGGATTATCTGTGCTGTGTCTACCACAGATATCTAAACCCGGTTTTTAGCATTAAATGTTGTCAGACGTAGTGTTAAGTCACTAGGGGGCTTAAAATGGCATCCAGTAGGTTGTACTCTTCAAAACATTATTCTGGCAATGACTATAATAGCATTAAGGTTCTATTGATATGAAAACAGAGAACGAAGAGGATTATACAGACTTACCGATAAAAAATTAACAAACATGATTGGATACTGATGTAACACGTGCCCCATAACATCCGTTCAATTTGTAATGGAAGTCTGACAAACGAGCTTCATTATCCTCATGAAATCCTCAGAGGCATGCAATATCAGGCAAGTTGCCAAACACACCAGACTCCTGCAGCTAATAGTCTGCAAGCTGAAAAACACGCCAGACTCCTGTATTGAACAGTCTGAAAGCTGACAAACACACCAGATTCCTGTACTTAACAGTCTGAAAGCTGACAAAGACACCAGAATCTTGTAGCTAACAATCTGGAAGCTTATGAACACAATCTGGAAGGTCATAAGTGAGACACTGTTACTGTAACCTTACAGGTTACCCTTGAACTGCACACGAAAGGTTAGACTTTGCCTTCTAATTCCTGGCTGAAAACAGATTCAGTGACATTTGTCCTGATAACTTCTCATGGACTTATGTGTCTAAATTTTCCCTCTATGGCTGGGTCAACACCCGCAACTGTGTAATCTATGGCAAAACGTAATATTCGTGTTTTGTGCAACGGCCATTGCATGATGGGAAGATGCAGTTTGAAATGGTTTCAGCAGCAAGTTCGTCATTTCTTTGAAGAAACCTCATGTAATAGATTTATGACAGTGACCGCTACCGATCCATGTTGGAATATGGTTCTCATAGTAGATGTGGCTCTACAAAACACATGACATAGACATTGGTGAGGCAAACCAATTAACAGACATTTTCCACAATCATGAACAGCACGATCTCCAGACTTTACCCTTGATTTCTGTGATTTCTGTGATGCGTGCACTACCTTGAAAAATATCATACAACACCAAGTAACTGGTGGAAAAAATATCATACAACACCAAGTAACTGGTGGAAAGATATCATACAACACCAAGTAACTGGTGGAAAAATATCATACAGCACCAAGTAACTGGTCGAAAAGATATCATACAACACCAAGTAACTGGTGGAAAAAAATATCATACAACACCAAGTAACTGGTGGAAAAATATCATACGACACCTAGTAACTGGTGGAAAAAATATCATACAACACCAAGTAACTGGTGGAAAGATATCATACAACACCAAGTAACTGGTGGAAAAATATCATACAACACCAAGTAACTGGTGGAAAAATATCATACGACACCAAGTAACTGGTGGAAAAAATATCATACAACATCAAGTAACTGGTGGAAAAAATATCATACAACACCATGTACTAACGGTGAATATTGTTAAATTGTTGATTGGACTAATGACGAATATTGTTAACTTGTTGGTATAACTGTTCTTGTAGAGTACAACATTAAGTCAGCCATTATAACCGTTCTTGTAGAGTACAACATT
>NW_013683974.1:0-1861 GCF_000517525.1 Limulus polyphemus | reverse complement strand
TGCATTCAAAATATTTTGGTAAGATCATTTCTTTGCAGACACATAGTTTTAATAGCATGTAGTCACTAGCCATGTTGATGAATACTGTGTTACAGAAACTAATCAGCTGAAAACATAATTTGTGTTTTTTATCTTAATATATTTTGATAAGCTGTTTTTTCTGTATCTGCAGTATTGTTTTTATGCTAACGTAAGATTATTAATATATGATTTTGAAATATTGCCCTTAATGTCCTGCACTACTCCCACATTTCAACCAATTTGTATAGCACATTTGAACTTCTCAGATTCCACGTTACCCCATACAGCCTTAATGATATCTATATTAAGACTTAGTACAGACTAAGTTTTGGTTGTGAGTGTTTCATCAGTCACTCCAGGTATCATTTCACCACATTTATGTATGCTTGGGATCAACAGGTTTTGTTCTTAATGGATAACAATTTGCCTGTACCTTTCAGAGTCAGGGTTCCATCAGTTTTTCTAGATCTTAAACACTATTGGCTAAGATTCATCCCACGTTTGTAGAGGTCCCCCAGCATGTGTGTTGTACATTGAAATTGTTCTCTTCCCTGCTGTACAACAAACTATCGTTGAATGTTGCCAAACAGTTTGTATATAGGTTCATCTATAAAAAGTATCGTCATCTCATTGTTTGAAATCTGATACCTATTTCAGCTTGTTGGTTATCTCTTCTAAGCAGTCCATTACACGTCCCTCTGTGCTAGTGTGTAGCTTACTATTGTGATTTAAGCCTATACTTACAGCCAGGTCATTGGTATAATCTCTACTGGATTGACAAGTATTACTTAAAGAAATTAGTTACTTTTGAAGAGTTTTGTTTTTCAGTTTCCATTATTAACATTATTACTTTCACAAACAGCTCCTACTGAACCATGTAATCTTATCTCAATCTGTTACAATTAATAGCTTTCATCAGCTGTACTTTTATAGGCATTGTGCTGATGTGGCACTACATGATTGGTTGGATGATAGAATGAACTATCAATACATGACTGTAGTATGGTGCAATTTATTTTCATCTGATAGAACGAAGGAGAGTCCCTTAATGTATAACCATGTTAGTGTCCCTTAATGTATAGCCATATTGGTGTCCCTTATTGTATAGCCATGCTAGTGTCCCTTAATGTAGCCCCATATTGGTGTCCCTTATTGTACAGCCATATTGGTGTCCCTTATTGTACAGTCATGTTACTGTCCCTTAATGTATAGCCATGTTACTGTCCCTTAATGTATAGCCATGTTACTGTCCCTTAATGTATACCCATGTTACTGTCCCTTAATGTATAGCCATGTTACTGATCCTTAATGTATAGCCATGTTACTGTCCCTTAATGTATAGCCATGTTACTGTCCCTTAATGTATACCCATGTTACTGTCCCTTAATGTATACTCATGTTATTGTCCCTTAATGTATACCCATGTTACTGTCCCTTAATGTATAGCCATGTTACTGATCCTTAATGTATAGCCATGTTACTGTCCCTTAATGTATAGCCATGTTACTGTCCCTTAATGTATACCCATGTTACTGTCCCTTAATGTATACCCATGTTACTGTCCCTTAATGTATACCCATGTTACTGTCCCTTAATGTATACCCATGTTACTGTCCCTTAATGTATACCCATGTTACTGTCCCTTAATGTATAGTCATGTTAGTATCCTTTAATGTACAGCCTTGTTAGTATCCCTTAATGTATAGCCATGTTACTGTCCCTTAATGTATAGCCATGTTACTGTCCCTTAATGTATAGCCATGTTACTGTCCCTTAATGTATAGCCATGTTACTGTCCGTTAATGTATAGCCATGTTACTGTTTGTTAATGTATAGCCAT
>NW_013683973.1:0-1862 GCF_000517525.1 Limulus polyphemus | reverse complement strand
GAACGTTTCCTAGAAACTCCCTACTGTACTGATAACAAGATACACCTGACGTTTCCTAGAAACTCCATACTGTACTGATAACAAGATAAAAATACACCCGACGTTTCCTAGAAACTCCCTACTGTACTGATAACAAAATACACCTGACGTTTCCTAGAAACTCCATACTGTGCTGATAACAAGATACACCTGACCCTACTACACTGATAACAAGATACACCTGACGTTTCCTAGAAACTCTCGACTGTACTGATGACATGATACACCTGACGGTGGGATTTACAATGCTAAAATCAGGGGTTCCATTCCCCTCGGTGGACACAGCAGACAGCCCAATGTGGTTTTGCTATAAGAAAACATACACTCAGAGAAGAAATCTCATCAGGTGTGGAACTCTCAACTGAAAGTAAATCGAATGTTGGAAAACTGGAGTATAAGGCCCGAATAACATTCAGCTTGTATAAACAAAGTGTTTGCACGTAGAGGTTCATCTTCTAAAACTCTTTATGGCACTTTGCTGCACCTGAAAAAGTAAACTATATATATATACATCAGCAAGAAATAATGACCCACTTTAGGACAAAGCACAAGAAGCATGAGTGTCTTCTGTCTTACGATTCAATACTTCTGATACTAGAAGACAAAGCACCACAAGTCAGGAAGTCTTCTGTCTTATGATGCAATACTTCCGATAATAGTAGACAAAGCACCACAAGCCAAGAAGTCTTCTGTCTTATGATTTAATACTTATGATTGTAGAAGACAAAGCACCACAAGTCACGAAGTCTTCTGTCTTATGATTCAATACTTCTGATAGTAGAAGACAAAGCACCACAAGCCAGAGAGTCTTCTGTCTTATGATTCAATACTTATGATACCAGAAGACAAAGCACCACAAGTCATGAAGTCTTCTGTCTCATGATTCAATACTTATGATAGTAGAAGACAAAGCACCACAAGTCATGAAGTCTTCTGTCTTATGATTCAATACTTATGATACTAGAAGACAAAGCCCCCAAAAGCCTGGAAGCCTTCGGTCTCTCATTTTAAAGAAACGTTTCGTTTGAACCGTATCAAGCGAGAGCTGCATCCAGTTCCAGAGAAAGAGGTACAAGTGATCTTTATTTTCTCCATTGATGTGGAGTTATGTCTATTTGCTTTCATCTGAAATCACCACAGAGTATCCAGAAACAGAAGTAATGTTATCACACATGAGAGACTAAGAGTAACCACACACATCGGCCTGAAACTTAGGTTACACCGGATACAGTTAATGATGTACTGTTGTCGAAGGTCAAAACTACGGTTCCTACAAACCAAAGCTCCGAGTTTCTACTTCTACTGGAATAATGGACGAACAGTGAAACGCGGTGATACAGAAATAAGTTTTTTTTTAATTTCGAGCAAAGCTACACGAGGGCAATCTGCGCTAGCCGTCTCTAAAGAGGGCTACTCTTTTACCAACGAATAGTGGGATTGACCGTCACTTTATAACGCACCCACGGGTAAGCATGTTTAGTGTGACGGGGATTGCGGGTCGAGCGCCCTAACCACCTGGCCATGCCGGGGCCCCTGGTTATATCACCGTTGATATTATCATCAACACTTTATGGAAAATATCCTCGTTAGAAAAGTTGATATCCGTCTTTTATCTTTTGTTTACGTCACCCGATATCTTTCATAATGGGTGAACTTTGTTTAGAGCCCTTGAGTCCGAGAGTTTTATTTAAATCGGCTTCCTCGTTCACGTGGCGCCAACAAATATTTCTGCTTGAATAACGTGCGGGGACGATAATTTCTCGTAATCCGAGAACATCCAAGCAGGCCTTCAACAATCATTACACAGAGGTACTTTACACACG
>NW_013683972.1:0-1862 GCF_000517525.1 Limulus polyphemus | reverse complement strand
ATTTTCCCACAGTAATCGAATGTTAAAAATACCATATTCGAGTGGATTTCAATGTTGTTAAAAAAATTCTCTGTACCTTTAGGACTAATGAAAAGAAAACGTGGGGAAAAATAAACTAAACATCGCATGCGATTTTTATTGTGTTTTTTTTTTTTGCTTTTCTGTTTGATAGATAACTAAATACGTAGTTTCATCTTTTATATGTAGTTTTGCTGTTAAAAACGAAGTGATATGTTACTGAAGAACGGATGTAATGTGTTTTTGTGATATCTTGATGCAGTCCTTTTAGTTATGACTTTATTTACCTTGTAGTGATATAGTTGCTACGTCACTTGACACAAAGTCCGTATTTTTTTCTGTTTTATTCCCTGTCCGTATATTCAGTTAACTTATGTTTTTTCAAATAAGTTTGCGTGAATTTATTACTCACATGATTGCTACAGTTAAGGGTTATGTATTAAGGGTAAGTACTTTGAGTATATTACACTCACACACACATATATGTGTATGTTCGAGCAATAATTATATATTAAGTAATGGCGCAAATATAATCTGCTCATAGATAGGGTTAATGTCATAAAATAAATTTACATCAAAACAGGTGAACCATCTAGGCGGCTTTGGGCCTTCTTTCAGGGGAAATAAGCTGAATATTCATAGTTACATATGATAAAGGTAGTTATTAAACATCCCCAAAAATCATATAAGTTGTCATCTACTAAAGCTGGTGAAAACCACATGTAATATCGCATAAAACTAACAATTATTAACTTGTAGGAATATCTTCTATATATATACAAATACTTAACCTTTTGGAATATACGATATTTATAGCAATTATAAACATATTCTAATTACAATAACTTTAACCTTTAAAACTTTTGGGAATATATTCTACTTATTCTACTTATAAATGTTCTATTTATAAAAATACTTAACCTTTTGGAATATAGCATATTTTTACTAAGCACGAGAAATATATTCCACTTATAGCAATTCTAAACCATTACGAGTAGACTCTAGTTATAATAAAAGGTTAGATATTGTTATACGCAGAGTACATTCTTAAAGGTTAGATATTGTTATACGCAGAGTACATTCTTAAAGGTTAGATATTGTTATACGCAGAGTACATTCTTAAAGGTTAGATATTGTTATACGCAGAGTACATTCTTAAATGTTAGATATTGTTATACGTAGAGTACATTCCTAAAGGTTAAATATTGTTGTAAGTAGTGTATATTCCTCATGCTTAATAATGATTGTACGTATAATATATTCCGAATGTTCAGAACTGTTATGAATAGAACATGTATTAAATGTTCAGAATTGCTATAAATAGAGATTTTCTAAAAGGTTAATATTTTTCATAAGTACAACATATTCTTCGAGGTGAAAAATTACAAATGGTTAAAAACTGATATATAAGTAGAATCAAGAACTGTTGTAAACAGAATATATTTTCTAATGGTTAAGAGTTCTTATAAATAGAAAATATTCCTAAAAGTGAAAAAGGTTAGATATTGTTATACGCAGAGTACATTCTTTAAAGTACATTCCCAAACGTTTAGCTAACAGATCTAGGTAATTAGTAAAGTGATTATACAAAGACCTTTAGTATTGGTCTTTCCACTTTATTTATAAATTGGTAGAATATCCAATCCGTAAAAGTAATCAATTAATATTACGTGATAAAAAGTTTATTAAATTTAAGAAAGTTTGTATGAAATGATTTCTGTGTTGGTGAATGATGATATATTAATTAAAAAATAAACAAAATATACATCAAAAGGTTAAAGACTTATACGTAGAGTGCATTCTTAAATTATAACAATTCTTAACTCTTTAGAAATACATTCTAA
>NW_013683971.1:0-1862 GCF_000517525.1 Limulus polyphemus | reverse complement strand
GTAATGAACAATATGTTGGAATAATACTAATTAGTTAACTATCTGGTGGTCTCTTAAAAAGTTATAAACTGATATTATCTATTCAAAGAATAGATTGTCGTATTAGAGTCCTTATATTGACTTTATAGGGACTTTCAATGAGAGTATCAATAATGTAATCTTATCACCCATGTACTAGATTTAAGTAGTCTTTTGTTTCTCATTTGCTAGGAAGTTTATTATTTAATCGTATTGTGTTGAAACATTTTAAAACCTATTATCTCTTCTACACAGAAGTTGCTCATAAACCAGTTTCATGTGACTTTGCTAAACATTAATTTTATTCCAAGTAGTTTGGTCTAAGTTTTCTGCACTACACATGAAGGAAGCTACAAATAGTTTGATCTAAGTTTTCTGGACCACACATTAAGGAACGTACCCTAATAGTTTCTCACTCACCTTACATGTTGTGACACATGAAAGAAGGGAACGCTACAGAGGCACTGCTGAGATGAAACTTAATGTAGGTTTGAGTGTTCTGTAAATAAGGTATATAATAATGAGTAATTTTAATCATCAAGATTATTTTGCAGTATAGGACTAGCCGAGCTAAACCTTAACTGACTGAAAGTTGTGAGATATTATTATGATCAAATATTGAAAATATCAAGACTAATCAACTAATGAACCACTAATAAGTAAGAACGGCTTATTAACTTAGTTATATTCATGAACGTGTTTGAATTTTAATTATAGTCTATGTAGGTAGCTTCCTTTGATCAGAAGTTAATATTTGTAACCATATATTGGATCTGTCTTAATCGGAGGAATTGACAGGTGAGTGGATCAATGAGATACCAGCTCTCTTATGAATAGAGCTGTTGATATAATATCATGCTAAAGATGGATTTACGAATTGGAAGATTCTCTTTCGTCACCCTAGCCTTCTGCTTGTGGAAAAAAACTGACAGTGCGAGTTTTACCACTTTTATAGTGCACACTGAATACTCTCTTATTCCAAAGCTTATGTCCTTAAAACCCGTATCTCCATCCCCGTGAAGGGCTGTGACACAAACCAACAACGATACGGCTATAATTGTGGGATTGCATTGTCTTGTCTGGAATTCTCGAATATATAGGTGTTAAAAATGTGATCCATGATCTGCGACGGCGTGTTGCTGCATTAGCAAATCCTTTTAATAAAGTACAATTACCCCCTCTATAGGTAAACAGACTTTTTATAAACAACATGTCCGCCATTTCCTCCAGAAATTAACGAAATGAACATTTTCTTTAAATCGATTTATTACTGTCCTCACTAATTAGGAGTAATGAAGGGCAATAACTCTTAAACTATTCAACCAATAACGTTCTCTTTGTAGAAGGAAAACGCCGAATCTGAACAGTATTTTAATCAAATGTGTAGGAAGGTTTGTTTGTATAGTTCCTCGTAGCTATAGCATTAACAGTTTTAATTGGAAAGAACGCTAAATTTAATAGATTTCGTCTTCTGTTACCGTGAACGATAATTAAACGAGAACACAATTACAATAGTTTCAAATTACATTTAGGAACTTATATTAACTTATTAACTAACCGATCTTGTATTCCTACATCCAAATGTCTTGTCTTAAGGAAGCTGACGACTAACCCTTGTGTTCCTACATCCAAATATCTTGTCTTAAGGAAGCTGACGACTAACCAAGTTGACGACTAACCCTTGTGTTTCTACATCCAAATATCTAGTCTTAAGGAAGCTGACGACTAACCCTTGTGTTTCTACATCCAAATATCTTGTCTTAAGGAAGTTGACGACTAACCCTTGTGTTTCTACATCCAAATATCTTGTCTTAAGGAAGCTGACGACTAACCCTTGGGTTCCT
>NW_013683970.1:0-1862 GCF_000517525.1 Limulus polyphemus | reverse complement strand
ATTTTAAGTATTACACCAAGACATAATGGCCTAATGCTATAGCCACACTACACATTCTTATGTTCCTCCCATGTTTGCAACACCCATTGGCACTAGGTTTACCCAATATTTTTTACTGCAAATCTCTGTGATGCAAATGTAATATATGAATGAATAAATAACAACAAATTGGGCAAAGAGTATTCCCTGCTTGAGGAAATGTTTCTCAGTTTCAACATTTCAATCTTATAAAGGAAAACTTTTAGTTAATTAATATGTCTTCATCATAATTTTGTTTTCTAAGTTTTGCAATGTTGTAACTACTAGACAACCTTGCTTGCTCTGCAAAAAATAATTCAATATTTACCTGATGAACTCCTACAGAAACTGAAGACAAGCTTGCATTGTTTGGGACATGTGGGGAGTACTGTGATACAGGTGGAATAGGTGACATTACTTGTTGAGATGGAGTTTGCGGATGTGGGGATCCATACTGAGCAAGTTGTTGCTGTTGTAAATACTGGGTAGGAGGTACAGAAGTGAACTGTGATGTTGGTTGAGGATATCGTGGTACAACATTGTTTGTGACAGTTGGAGACAGGGAAAGTGGAGTGTTTGGACCTTGATTTGCTGAAGATTGTAACATATGAAGTCGCTCTTGAAGTTCTTCAATCTACAAAAAAATCATTCAACTTTGTTACATCAAACTCACTTTTAAATAACAGGTAAGCACACAACACATGTAAGTAATTTACAATAAAGTTTAAACTAGTGGGACAATACCAAATTTATATGGATACTAATTTTAACAATTCACATGACCTTTTCAGTCCAACATTTGTTTGTGAGAGAAGCACATGATGTGTTATCTTCAGAAACACTGCTCACCCCCTCTGCAACACTAAAAGCTAGAATCCCACACTGAAAATGGTGGAAGGGCTGGTGCTGATCAATTACAAAGATGAGCTCCTTTCTGAAATAGGAAAAGAAAGGGAAAGTACATGGGTGGTAACTTAATGAAGCAGCACCCAGAGGGAGACCACATCTTTAGCAGTTGTGTACTTTATTGTTTTATGTTTTTGTTCGAATTTCATAGTTTTGCAGGTATGTTATTTTTATGTACTCTGCAGAATAAAAATTTCTAGGTTTTGTTAGTTCATTAGTAATGAATACTTTCTCCAACTACATTTAGTTTGTGTCTTTTTGGCTACACTTCACAACAGTTTTATGGGTTCTGTCTTCAGTTCCTACCCCCCCCCCCTCTATCTACTTCCCAGATCTCCTTCCCTCCTCCTCAGGATTGTACTTCTTTCAGTCGTCTTGCTTAGTCTGTTTAAGATCAACTACACAAAGGGGTTGTCGATTGGGTGGTACCCACTCAACCATGGTTTTACCCCTGTCTAATTGTTGTCCCTCGAAAGGTGGGAGATCTGTCCTGGTTGAACACTTATCAGAAGCCACTTCGCATCACCATGGAGTCATAACTCTCATTTTGGAGTAATTTTTGCCAGGACGTTGGATGACGAAATTGTCATGACGGATGCCTATCTTCATATTCCTACTGCCCAAGTTTCATGTAATTTTCTTCCATTTGCCCACAAAGGTTGTGTCTTCCAGTTCCAGGTACTGATACTCAGTCTTTCTTTGGCTCCATGTGTTTTATCAAATAATATGCTCTTTTGCCCATCATTTTATCTCATTTGGTCTTCAGGTTCTCCTTTTCTTGGACAACGAGCTCCTTCTTGTCTCTTCCTGTGCCCAGTCAGTCATTCATGCTTTCTTACTTCTTCAGGAAGATAATCTGGTGAGGTTTTCTGATCCAGTTGAAGAGGTCCATTTTTAATCCCACTGAATATCTTATTCCATTGGGGTTTTTTCTTCAA
>NW_013683969.1:0-1862 GCF_000517525.1 Limulus polyphemus | reverse complement strand
TTGCTTCAATTTAAAAACATTACATTCTATCTGCGTGCTAACTTTCCAGCTTTAACAACCATCAGCAGAGCGATCGCAGGTTACTTTGTATATACAACGTAAAAGTTACATAAAAACCAGTTGATTATACGTTTAAATATTACCCTTTAACCTGTAAAGTCCTCAAATGTTGGCATGCACCGTATGGGATCTTCATTATGAAATACTGACGGGTTGAAATGGTGTAAAAGCTTTTCATGATAGTGTGTTCGTACTTTAACATGTACATGTTGTTTAAATTACAACTATCATGTTCGTACGACCCCACATACGATAGTTTTCGACTTGACTTGGTGATAATACTGTCTTCACGTATACTTTCCTCTTAACCAGATCCTAAATCAGATCGACCAGGCGTTGGGAAGCTTCTAATGCTCAACAGTCAATACTGGTACTGCCTTATAGCACACAATACAATAAACTAAAACAATCCAAATTGGCTGATTGTTTTTCGCACAATAAACTAAATCAATCCAAATTGGCTGATTGTTTTTCGCGAGGAGCTTACCAACTAGAATCACTGGAACCCATTATTTATTCGGTTGTAACACGCTGTGTTTTAGCATGAAGAGTCTGTAACATTAAAAATTGATTTAGCTAGGAAGACGTCCAGCACGCGAGTAATACATCAGAATGTTTGTTGGTGTTGATTTTGGTGTTGGTGTTCATAACCAAGGCCGCTTCCAATATCATATTACTCTTTGAACTAGAGTTTATAAAACTGTCAGCACTTCTATCCAAGTCCCTGCAGCGTTGAAGAATGAGTGGCGCAGAGGTAAGTGGAAAGGACACATATTTCATGACAAATATATCTGGAAACTCTTCTTCGAATCGGCGGGAAACAAAACTGTTTGCCCATCATCCGATTTGTAGCCATCTCTGTCAAAACCAACTATTTTCACAATGTATTACAGTCCTATTCCATGATTCTTTTAACAACTCTTTGCGTGTTTCTCTTTCGTTAACTTCATCTGGATTAGATGAATCAAACACTTAAGCTAATTTTAAAAAGTCTCTTTTTTTTAATAATTTTCACTTCTTGGTTAAAAAATCAAGTTACAATGCAAGGCGTTTCGATGCCAAGTGTGTATCTACAGATTTGTGTAACAATATATTTAGAATTTCCAAGTTTGTCCATTACCTCTTGTTTGTTGCTTTTATCGATCTTGTTATTAAGAACTGCAGTACACACAACGGGTTTTAATAAAGTTTTGGACAGCAGGAGACTCGAGAAAGGATTTCCGTGCCATCTCGGTCAAAAGTATAATAGCAAGAATCTCTTCTTGGGCGTTGACGTTTTCCCGCCATCACTAGAATCACTGGAACTCATTATTTATTCGGCTGTAACACGCTAATGCTCAACAGTCAATACTGGTACTGCCTTATAGCACACAATTTCTAACGTTAGCATGTACCGTACAGACTCTTCATTCTGAAGTCCTGGAGCGTTAACTTGCAGTGTACGGATTCACTTGAACGTTCTATATGACATTTAGGAGATTACTAGATCGTTTAGAAGTTATTATGTATAGTATTTAAAAAGCATCTCTCATTTAGTAAGGTATTTAGAAATTGATATAATATTTAGCTTGGAAAAACTGCATTACAGTATGCTTAGAAGTTACCAAGAATCATACGAAACGTTTTCAAGGAAACAGACATCATGAAGTACAGTTTTGTTTTGTACGGAGCGGGACAGTTACTGTTCATTGTGTTTTAGTTATTGTCCAGTGTGTGTGTGTGTGTGTGTGTGTGTGTGTGTGTGTGTGTGTGTGTGTGTGTGTGTGTGTGTGTGTGTGTGTGTGTGTGTGTGTGTGTGTGTG
>NW_013683968.1:1898-2863 GCF_000517525.1 Limulus polyphemus | reverse complement strand
TTGCCTGAGAATGTGTCAGAGTTTGTGAAAGTGTTATCGGAAAGGACGGATGATATTCACCATCAAGTGCGTTCAAACTTGAAAACGTCTGCTGAATCGATGAAGTTAACTTATGATAAGAGATCTACTGAAGTCAGCTTTGTACCAGGAGACAAGGTATGGTTGTATAATCCCAAAAAGACCAAAGGGAAGTCTCCTAAGTTGTCTTCTCCATGGGAAGGCCCATATAGTGGATCGTCTCTCAGATGTGACTTTCCGGATAAAATGTGGTCGGCAAGGTAAGCCAAAAGTGGTGCATGCCAACAGGCTTTGGCATTATCATGGTCCAGGACATTTCAGTTGGGATGAAGTGGACCACAGAACAAATGACGCCGCTGAAGACGTGACACCTGAAGAAGCCACCGTCGAAGAAGAAACTCTACTCAGTTTTGAGAAGAGAAACGGTGAAGCTCTTGATGAAGTTACTACCACTGATGTGACTGTTACCGATGATAGGACATTTCCTGATGAAGTAGATGAACCCCACGTGAAGCAGAAGCCAACGAGACGGAGACCAGTACGGAAGAAGATACGTCCCGTAAAATTCAGAGACTTTGTTGAATTGTAATTTTGTGTTTGTAATTCTGTACAGTTAATTAAGTTATTGTTAATTGTTATTGGATTATTGTATGTGGTTATTGTTCAGGACGAACAATATTAAGGAGGGGGCAGTGTTGCGTCATCGAGATCACGTGACTATTATCACGCCCTCTACTTTCTAGAACTATCCTGTACTTTGGCAAATGCTCTAGCATTTACTAGATATAGGGTAGTCTGGTATATGAAAGAGGGTGACAACGTGATGTGATAATGTGTGTGTAGATAGTGAGTAATTGAACTGCAGTCAGAAGTAGTTGTTGACATTCGTTGATATAGCGTTTGTTATAGAGCGATTGTTGAAAATAAGTGTATCGTAAAGTTGTATT
>NW_013683968.1:0-898 GCF_000517525.1 Limulus polyphemus | reverse complement strand
GACGTCGCCACCTGAAGAAGCTACCATCGAAGAAGAAACTCTACTCAGTTTTGAGATTGGAAACGGTGAAGCTCTTGATGAAGTTACTACCACTGATGTGACTGTTACCGATGATAGGACATTTACTGATGAAGCAGAAGCCAACAAGACGGAGACCAGTACGGAAGAAGATACGTCCTGTAAAATTAAGAGACTTTGTTGAATTGTAATTTTGTGATTGTAATTCTGTACATTTAATTAAGTTATTGTTAATTGTTGTTGGTTTGTTGTAGGTGGCAGTTGTTCGGGACGAACAATGCTAGAGAGGGGGCAGTGTTGCGTCATCGAGGTCACGTGACTGGTGTGGCGCCACCTATTTTCTAGAACTATCCTGTACCTTGGCGAATGCTCTAGTATTTACTAGATATAGGGTAGTCTGGTATATAAAAGAGGGTGACAACGTGACGGAATAATGTGTGTGTAGGTAGTGAGTAATTGAACTGCAGTCAGAAGTATTGTTGACGTTCGTTGATATAGCGTTTGTTTTAGTGCGATTCTTGAAAATAAGTGTATCGTAAAGTTGTATTCGGAAAGAATAAACCGGTTTTATTAAGTAGGGACTTGTGTCGATAAAGTTTCGTCTGAACGAAGTTACGGAAAGTTAATTAACAAACGGAGACGTAACAATATATATGATGATCGAAGTTATCGTGACACACTAATAAAAGTAGAACAGAACAACTAATGTAATAAGTATAGTACAATTATATATATGATGATTGACGTTCTCTTGATACACTAATAAAAGTAAAACAAACCAACTAATATTCTAAGTATTGTACAATCATATATATTATGATTGACGTTCTCTTGATACACTAATAAAAGTAAAACAAACCAACTAATATTCTAAGTATTG
>NW_013683967.1:0-1863 GCF_000517525.1 Limulus polyphemus | reverse complement strand
TTAAATTAAAGTATTGTAGAAAGTTAAAAAATATACACTTATTGACAGAAGAAGATAACATCTACATTATATGATGCATAGTATTTTCTGTCAAGTCAACAGTTTCAACTTTACCGAAAAATATTTGTTAATCTAACTATTAAGCTTTATTAATTCAAAAAGTTATTCATAATTATGATTTTTTTTTCAGAATCTGTGAATTAGCGGGAGTTTATGGTGAAGGAAAATTCTCTGCAAAGTTTGCATTCCCATATATCTTGGCAGCGAATAATGTTTCTCAATTTGTAAGGATATCAATTTTTCATAACCGTATCCCATATATCTTTGCAGCGAATAATGTTTGTCAATTTATAAGGATATCAATTTTTCATAATCGCACTGATATGGCAATCCAACTTGGCAAATATTACTTTAGAGAAACAGATGTTTTCATTGATTTTAATATATGTACTTAAAAGAAAACTTTAGTGACTCGTGAAGTCTTGTTACACATGATGTGGCACTAAACTCTGAAAGGTAGCTTTATACAAGAAGTGCTCAGTCTTGTTACACATGATGTGTCACTAATCTCTGAGAGGTAGCTTTATACAAGAAATACTCAGTCTTGTTACACATGATGTGTCACTAAACTTTGTGAGGTAGCTTTATACAAGAAATACTCAGTCTTGTTATATTTTGTGTCACAACTTGTTAGGCAGACCTATACAGGAAATACACAGCCTTGTTATATGTGATGAGTCACTAATCTTTGTGAGGTACACTTGTACAAAAAATAGTCAGCCTTGTTATATATGATATGTAACTAAACTTTGTAAGGTACATTTGTACAAAAACTAGTCAGCCTTGTTATACAGGATGTGTCACTAAACCTTGTGAGGTACACTTGTACAAAAAATACTCAGCCTTGTTATATATGATACATAACTAAACTTTGTGAGGTAAACTTATAAAGAAAAACTGTCAGCCTTGTTATATATGATATGTAACTAAACTTTGTGAGGTATATTTGTGCACAGAATAGTCAGCCTTGTTATATATGATATGTAACTAAACTTTGTGAGGTACATTTGTACAAAAAATAGTCAGCCTTGTTATATATGATATGTAACTAAACTTTGTGAGGTACATTTGTACAAAAACTAGTCAGCCTTGTTATACAGGATGTGTCACTAAATTTTGTGAGGTACACTTGTACAAAAAATACTCAGCCTTGTTATATATGCTACATAACTAAACTTTGTGAGGTAAACTTATAAAGAAAAACTGTCAGCCTTGTTATATATGATATGTAACAAACTTTGTGAGGTACATTTGTACAAAAAATAGTCAGCCTTGTTATACAGGATGTGTCACTAAACTTTGTGAGGTACACTTGTACAAAAAATACTCAGCCTTGTTATATATATATGATGTGTCACTAAACTTTGTGAGGTAAACTTATAAAGAAAAACTGTCAGTCTTGTTATCCATGATAGTCTACAGATATTTTAAAGAAGTTGACTATGTAGGTAGTACTCAGGTTATGTTACATTTGTAGTGATTTCAGGATTTAGGCTATAAAAGAACTGTGTAGACATGAATAAAAACATGACAGGTACTCTGTACTTGTATCTTACATTAAATGTGAAACATGTACAGAGACATGAATAAAGAACTTGACATGAACACCATAGTTGTATCTTATATTAAATATGAAACATGTATGGAGACATGAGTAGAGAACTTGACATGAACTCTGTAGTTGTATCTTACATTAAATATGAAACATGTACAGAGACATGAATAAAGAACTTGACATGAACTCTGTAGTTGTATCTTATATTAAATATGAAACATGTATGGAGACATGAGTAGAGAACTTGA
>NW_013683966.1:0-1863 GCF_000517525.1 Limulus polyphemus | reverse complement strand
TATATATATATATATATATACAACCGCAACTGTCTTTATACACACACATATATACACTATATAGGTTTGAGGCTGACTCCTAACACACAGACTAAAACGATGAACATTAATGTCGATATAGTTGTGATATCTCACTAGACCTACAGAAGCTAAGTCGTGAAAGCTGTAGGGCATGAGCTGTAAGAACAAGTGAAAAGTGCCAGCGATTTGCATTAAAGAACGTAGTAGCAGCACTACTAATATAAGAACAACATTTTCCTATCGAACTCCAGTTTCTGTAAGACTGAACAATGGAAACCGTTTTATGGCGTTAGTTGCCAACACAAATCACTCTTGCTGACAACTTAACAGGCCCATTAGTGAGTGGGGGGGGTGTAAAACTTGCTACACTATAGGCAAGCTTTCGCTCCAATACTTTTATGGTTAAAAAAAAGAGATCGTCTGCCCCTTTCCTAGAATCCAAGGGTTTGTTAAGCGAATAAAACCCCGAACTTCACATTATGTTGGACTAACAAGCTTCAATTCTCGATATAACAATTCTGGTCGTTTCCAGATCAAATAATAAAGTTTAAAATAGTGTCAAAAAGTAAGGTACACTATCCGCACACCATCGGTACACTATCCGTATACCATCGGTATATCATCGGTATACCATCGGTATACCATCGGTACACCATCAGTACACCATCGGTACACCATCAGTACACCATCGGTACACCATCAGTATACCATCGGTACACCATAGGCACACTATCGGAACACCATCGGTACACCATAGGCACACTATCGGTACACCATCAGTAGCTGAGATGTTTTACATTGTAAATCAAAACCTCTCTGATGCTGAGAACCTAAGATAATAGCCGAGATGTTTTACATTGTAAATCAAAACCTCTCTGATGCTGAGAACATAAGATAATAGCCGAGATGTTTTACATTGTAAATCAAAACCTCCCTGATGCTGAGAACATAAGATAATAGCTGAGATGTTTTACATTGTAAATCAAAACCTCCCTGATGCTGAGAACATAAGATAATAGCCGAGATGTTTTACATTGTAAATCAAAACCTCTGTTGTTAAATGTAAAGAACAGAACAATAACCACCTATAGTGAACTTAACATTTGATAGGAATTACGAGTGAAAGGTAACACTGATTTTTTGACATCTCTCTGTACTGATGGTGTACTGATGGTGTATTATCTTATGTTCTCAGCATCAGAGAGGTTTTGATTTACAATGTAAACCATCTCAGCTATTATCTTAGGTTCTCAGCATCAGAGAGGTTTTGATTTTCTGAAGTTTAAACAATGACTTTAACCAGATTTTCTTTAACAAATACAGGAAAGAAACTTTCAGAATATTACTAAGTATACCCTAGTTAAAGTGGGTTTCACACTAGTGGTAAATATACCCTGGTTAAAGTGGGTTTCACATTAGTGGTATGTATACCCTGGTTAATTAATATATGAACATCTAAGAACTATCATTATTATGTTGGTTTTGAACAGTAAATTTTACAAGAGGATGTATACAATTTAAAAAATTTAGAAAATCGCTAACCGACTCAACGTTATTAAACGCCATAAAAGTATACATAGGACAGGACTGTAACCAAACTGTGTCATCAACATATCTACTGTTATACACAGGCTTAAAACGTTCAGGACAGGACTGTAACCAAACTGTGTCATCAACATATCTACTGTTATACACAGGCTTAAAACGTTCAGGACAGGTCTGTAACCAAACTGTGTCATCAACATATCTATTGTTATACACAGGCTTAAAACGTTCAGGACAGGACTGTAACCAAACTGTGTCATCAACATATCTACTGTTATACACAGGCTTAAAACGTTC
>NW_013683965.1:0-1863 GCF_000517525.1 Limulus polyphemus | reverse complement strand
CCAATATCGTCTTCAAGTGTGACTAGTTTATTCTATAAAATCGTTTTTTTTTCGAGGTACAATACGGTTCTATACAGTGTCATCTTAAGCATTGAATAGGTTTTCTTCATTAAGTCAACACAATTCCTTCTATAAACTAGGTTATCTTGAAGCAATGGAAGGTTCTACATTATCAGTTACAGACTTTCGTCCTTACTTCTACCTAGTGATTTGTATAAAATTGGTTATTTTGAGGAACTATAAGGTTCTTCACGTGTCATCCCCACTTTGGAATAACTTTATATCATTAATTCTATATAGAAATTTCAATACAATCCACCCCTCTCCTATGGCCCAGCGGTTAGTCTCACAGCTTACAACGCTAAAATTCGGGTTTCAATACCCGTGGGGGCAAAGCTTTGCTTAATAAAAACAAACAAACGTTAACTTGATGTACTTCACTATCCTTTATATCGTGTCGTAACGTTTCGTCTCGAACACTCGGTTATTTCAACGTACATCATTGTTCTACACGTCCTGAGCCTAGAACAGGTTTTCTTCAATATGATCTGTACTTGTGTATTATTTAAAACTAAATAAATAATTAAAACCAACGGTTTTTATTTACACAATTTTAAAAACTGTATTAAAAGAATCCGGCCTACAAAACCTGACAGTAACAATACGGCTTCAGACTTCCAATTACAAAGTGTCAACAGAAGCCATTGCTTTATTTGTTTGTTTGATTAAAACCACACTCTCCTTCAATAAAAACATGTACATGTAGAGTGTGGTTTTAAAGTAGAAGCCGTTGACGCCTTCTTTAAAAACATGTACATGTAGAGTGTGGTTTTAAAGTAGAAGCTGTTGACGCCTTCTTTAAAAACATGTACATGTAGAGTGTGGTTTTAAAGTAGAAGCTGTTGACGCCTTCAATAAAAACATGTACATGTCGTCAACAGCTTCTACTTTAAAACCACACTCTACATGTACATGTTTTTAATGAAGACGTCAACAGATTAGTGCATACAGAACCACTCATTCAGTTTCCAGTAGTATTTTGTATTAAAGTAGACGATATACGACAGTGTCATTGAAAAAAATCTATAGCTTGCAAAAACACACAAAGGAATTGAAAATAATTTGCATCTTTATTTAAAATTATTTTTATTGAAGATCAATAGATTGTACGTTTATTACACTAGTATTTACAAGAATCTAGAGTTACGTTTTCTTGAAATTTATAAGTGTGTCTTACTGTGTCTTGTAAAAAACTCCTGAAAACGACGTAGGGGACGTCGAAACATGTACATGCAGAGTGTGCTTTTAAAGTAGAAGCCGTTGATGCCTTCAATAGAAAAATTCAAAATCGTGTAAATAAAACAACGTTGATTTTAATTACTTATTAAATTTTAAATAATACAAAAGTGCTCATTATTCATATTTATGAATCTAGCAACGGGATTTACGACAAAAGCATTTACAAGACAGAGGAGTAAGCTGAAAAGAAAGATAATTAAATTTCTTGGTGAGATGCAAAAGAAGTAACATTACTCCAAAATTTATACAAGTGAGAAGTAACACCGAAGGAAGAAAGATGGACTACTGTTTAAACAAAATCAAGCAGCAGATATTGAGAATTACGATAAAACAACAAAGTAGTATTATAGCTGACCTGGAATACAAGGTGTACCAACTACATTTGGCGGCAGCAAAAGATAACTGGTTTGAATGTGAAAACAATTATTAGATTCGTGCAAAGAAAGACATTGATAAATATAAGAAAATATTAGATCAGAAATAGAAAAAAATTATTGAGAAGAAAAGAGAAAGAAAAGTGAAATCAAATTAAGTTAAATACATTACCATAAAAATATAAGAATA
>NW_013683964.1:0-1864 GCF_000517525.1 Limulus polyphemus | reverse complement strand
TGAATTATCCAACATTCCATAACATTATGTTATGGAATGTTGGATAATTCAGTCTTATAAAACAGGTCCATTTTAGTGAATGTTGTATAATTCAGTCTTATAAAAAAGGTCCTTCATCTCGAATCACAGAGTTCTGAAGGTGATATTCTCGATATAATGATTCCAATTAACATTCGACTTAAATAAACACAAAAACGTTTGAGATCTAATCGAAGGCTATCTGCGCTAGCAGTCTCCAATTGAGAAGTGATAGATTAGAGGGCAAACATCAGTCTTGGGATATTCTGATCGGATAGTGGAATTAACCACCACATTATAACGCCCCTACGGCTGAAAGAACGAGCATGTTTGGGCAGGGAATTTGCAACTGCGACTCGCAGATTAAGAGCCGAGCACCCTAACCACCAGACCATGCCAACGCCCCACACGGCTGAAAGAACGAGCATGTTAGGTGAGGGAATTTGCAACTGCGGACTCGCAGATTACGAGCCGAGCACCCTAACCACCAGACCATGCCAACTAATTATGAACTAAAAACCAAGATACAGTGAAATATAAAAGTAACGAAAATTGTTTGTGTTGTAATATAAAAGATCTTAAACAACTTAAATGAAATGAATATTTTTTACAGTTTTGTTTTGTCAAGTAGCAAGAAATCCATATAAATGTTCTTCAAATAACAATTTTAGAAATTATGAATCATATAAATCACAACACAAGTTACGGTAAACGATAACCTTAAAATCGGGATTTTTTTAATGAAAGATAAAATAATTTATCGTTACAAAACATGTATTTGTTTTTCACTCTTATAAATCAGGACTGTCAGTGTCATGACGAAATCCGTTTAGCCTATATAATCCGATCACAGTTGTAAAGAGATACCAATGTCACCTAGTGTGAAGAACACACACAACTATAGAACTATACAAAATACATGACATGTGAAATTACACAATAAATATCTCAGGATAGAAGATCGGTAATAAAATATATTTTCAGAGTTTGATTTGATTTGTTTACTTAAGCGTAAAACTACATATTAGGCTATCTGCGCTCTGTCCACTGCGGGGAATCGAACCCCCTGGATTTTAGTATTCTAAGATCATAAACATATCGTTGATTTACAGGGGGAACTTTCTGGACTTAAGAATGGATTTTTGTTGTATGTTGAGCTGATAGTAGTTAGAATAAAGATTTTGTATTTTGGTATGAAATTGTTTTTCAAGAATAATTCCTGCCGAAAGTTCTTGAATTTCTTATCAGATTTAAACATATAAAACTAGATTATATCGGATAAATAATATTTCAACTTTCCGCTAGGAGCGCTGGTAACTTAGATACTTAGTTCTCAAAACCTTCCATACTAACTCTTCCGTACTTAAGTATTTATTTTACGCATTTAACTTCGATCAATCTGGGTACCAGCATAAAATTTTAACTGTAGAATAAAATTAACTGATTCCTTGAATTTATTTAAATTTCGTATTGTGAATTGAACATTAAAAGCAGCATATCAAATGCTACTAGATTCCTCGTTATTATATTAAAAACCACCAGAATTACGAGGAAAGAGACAGGAACCTATTTTCTGTAAGCACACCATATCATATTTTTAGTAGCAAACGTACATCATAGGATCTTAGCAACCAGCTATCACTTAACTACGTAATTCCAGTTATGTGAGCTTTATCACTCCAGTTCAATAAAAAGGCAGGTGTGGTTTACGAGTACAATTTCATACAGCTGCTTTGTTTGTTTGAAACAGATCAAAGCCAAATCAAGCTATCTGCTGTGTCCACCGCGGAGAATCGAACCCCGGATCTTAGCTTTGTAAGTCCGTAAACTTACCGCTGTCCTACCG
>NW_013683963.1:0-1865 GCF_000517525.1 Limulus polyphemus | reverse complement strand
TCCATTAAGAGTGCACAATTAGAATAATATTTTTTACTGTCTGTTTTATTTTGATTATGAGTTAAAATCGAGTTTTACTTAATCCATTAAGAGTGAACAATTAGAATAATATTTTTTACTGTCTGTTTTATTTTGATTATGAGTTAAAATCGAGTTTTACTTAAGCCATTAAGAGTGAACAATTAGAATAATATTTTTTACTTCATAATCAAAATAAAACAGACAGTTAAAATCGAGTTTTACTTAAGCCATTAAGAGTGAACAATTAGAATAATATTTTTTACTGTCTGTTTTATTTTGATTATGCGTTAAAATCGAGTGTTACTTTATCCATTAAGAGTGAACAATTAGAATAATATTTTTACTGTCTGTTTTATTTTAATTATGTGTTAAAATCGAGTTTTACTTAATCCATTAAAAGTGAACATTTAGAATAAAAAATTTTACTGTTTGTTTTATTTTGATTATGCGTTAAAATCGAGTGTTACTTAATCAATTAAGAGTGAACAATTAGAATAATATTTTTTACTGTCTGTTTTATTTTGATTATGTGTTAAAATCGAGTTTTACTTAATCCATTAAAAGTGAACATTTAGAATAATAGTTTTTACTGTCTGTTTTATTTTGATTATGTGTTAAAATCGAGTTCTATGTTACGTTGGCAAGTTTGAATATCACATGTATCTATTAATACCAGATACATCTTGAACTCAAGTAGAAACATCATTGTTTCAGAGTTCACCTAATGCAAAGTAACAATACTGAGTTAACACATTTTGAGAAAGATTTTGGTTTCAAGGACAAATTTTTCAAAATGTTTTTTCACCCTTTCTGTTAACTACACCTGGTGGTATTACATAGATCCGTAGCAGGTTAAATGTTATAATGGTTTCTATGGCTACACGTGAAGCTTGTATTTTAAATGTAAAGTGGGGAGAGGTCAGTAAGTTGATAATTATATTTGTCTGGGATGTGGAGTGAGCCACTTAATTGAGTCATCGATTTGTTTTTCTGAACTGTAAACCAGTTATTCAACGTAAAATGTACCGTTCGGTAATTAAGTGAAACTCGTTGTCGAGACGAACATTTCTCGAAGTAAACCGAGTTTGGTTTACGTTTCTGAGTTAAAGAACATACACTAGGTGTATAAACTGTGTACGTTTAAATTGGTCTTTAACAAATCCTTTCTTTTTCAAGAAACTTCTTCTGTATATTTTATTCTTCATCAAACTGTCGTTACTGGAGGAAAGTTCATAGTTTACCAGTGTTTTGATAATTACTAAAATAAAAACACACACACACACTACATTTGATAGCATCAACTACTTTAATTGATTGGTTGGATATTGAGTAATATCATCATTGTATTATCTTCAGTAAAATCCGTTTAACGTGATACCGCCCTTTTGTCGGTCTGTGGCTTACATCAAGTAGCGGTGGTGGTGGTTTCTGTATACTCTTTATAAAGTTTAAGAATACAATCCTGAAAGGAAAAAAAATGTAAAAATCTCAGAAAAAAGCAAAAATAAAAAGTAATTTCAAAACTATTATACATTAGTCGTTTACAGTTAATGGATTAAGTAACATTTTTGTTTCTTAAATTATTTATTAATTGTACATAAATATGCTTATTATACAAACGTCCAGAAATGATTTTTTCTTGATGGTAAAGTATTATTTATTACAAAGCAAATGGTTTTCGCACCACACCAAACTATACTTTGTCAATGGCAATAACAAGCAGATCACCAAGTCGAGAATAACCGCAATAGGATATTATCATGAGACAATTTAGCAAGTTACAAATGGTATTTATTTAAATACCAGGAATATGCAGTCAATGACAATAACACGCAGATCACCAA
>NW_013683962.1:0-1866 GCF_000517525.1 Limulus polyphemus | reverse complement strand
AACGGTAAAGTATATATTTACACACAAAGTTCATACAGAATGCCTAACGGTAAAGTATATATTTACACACAAAGTTCATACAAAATGCCTAACGGTGAACACGAATCTTATATTATTAAACCTATCATTATTTTAGTTCCAAAGAAACCTGTTTCAATGTAAGTTTACAATAGCAAACAAAGTTTTTTGTTCGCAGATCTCCATAGAACAGTGAGAAACAAAAAATGTATACTGTCTAGTTCTTATGGTGAATTATTTCCAGCAAGGAGGGAAGAGCTCGTAAATAAATACGATACAAAACATTTGCTTAGTTACAATTATATGTACAACTGTTAACCACTATGTATTAACACACTGGTTAGATATCAATACGTAAGATATTGATATATAATAAAGTCGACACGTTGTACTTGGACGTTCACCACATCTATCAGTAAAGTTTGTAATAAATATGACAAGCTACATCCGTCAGAATATAGCGAAAGCTTATGATAGACACGGCGTGATACAGAATGTTAAATGTATAATTCCATAAGTGAAAAATAAGGCATCAAAATTTTCCAATAACAGTAACTTAGATCGACTGAGGATGAGTGGAAATGATATCTGTATTATAATTAGATATTTGGCATGACGTGGAAACTCTGTTAAACTCACGTTCTACTATACGGATGCTAATATTAGACGGTATATAAAGACGTTAGAAACCACTGAAATACGGTATGCTCGAGAGAGTATGGACTGAAAAACATTACGAATGAAAAAAAATGCTAGAAAGAGCAAAAGCAAAGTAATCTCTTTTACAAACTGTCAGAAAATGAGAGAATTCTTGGGACATGTCATCGTGAAGAAAGCTTAGAATGTTAAATACTGACAGGACAGGTCGAGGGGGGAAAGAGGAGAGAAAGTAGATGACTAGCCTGAGGAAGAACATTGACAAGCCAGTACTGAAAGATAACGACATCATCCGGTTAGCTCGAGACAAAGTCTTGTTCATAGAAAAGGCACGAGAGAGACAGAGGTTTCAAGAAATATGGCGAACTTTTATTCAAACGTACAAGTCTGTTGTACGCAAGAAATAAGACGTGTTTGTACTCACGACACGTCTGTGAATTGACTCTTGATAAGTCGGAGTACAGGGTGATGTTCATGTGAAGAATAACACACAGTTTGAATATTGAACGTCCGGAATGGATATATACATTGTAAAAAGTATTCTTGTATACTGTATCTGGTATATATATATTCTCTTTATGACGAACTGTTGCTAAATCAGCAACGTAGGAGGAAGTGAATAATTGATTATTCTCACATCAAATGTATAATAACACGTTTATTGCCACTCTGTGAAAGACTGTGTATGACATGCGCAGTTGGATCTCACCCGTGGACATAGGAATATAGTCTGATTTGCACGAATATGTTGTAAATAAAATCAAACATTGCTCTGGAGAGTGAATTTTGGGATTTCTCCCGCGAAGACTGATTTCGTGACGAAATAAAAGAGCAAGTTGAATTTGTAAGTGTTTTCGTGTTACTAGCTGTGACATGCGCAGTACCTGTGTTGAAATCAAAGGTTCGTATGATTTATTCTAAAAATGATGACGCTAGAAACCGAACTGTTCCTTACACGCAGTTAAACAACACGCATCTATAACAACTGTATGTTGTATATTGTAATGTTGGCTTGTTACTCAGTTAACTTGCTTTGTCTGGCAGTGAAATATTACTACGAAACTTTAGTGTTTATAATTTCAGCCGAGAGTGAATCTGGACTCTTTATCAACTGTACAGTTTTTGCACTGACTTGCATGTACTAAGTTTTTAAAAAACATGAGACGACATCTTAAGACGAAGGCTGTTCAA
>NW_013683961.1:0-1867 GCF_000517525.1 Limulus polyphemus | reverse complement strand
ACTAACTCCAAATTGAAACCTGATCATAGACTATCCCTATCATGTAAAGACAGGCGCCATTAGAGATACCCTACGAATGTTTATAGAAATACCTTAGATACTGATAGAACATGCTTAAGGAAGAATGCTTACGAGATACATCTGAAGGACAGAGGTTAGATAATTGGAAATTATCTAATTCGGTATTGGTAACCTTATGCTTAGTAGTGGTACTATAAGCATAATGTTATATTAAAAGAGATAAATTAGCATTGTTAAAGTTAATGACATTAGATGGGCCATGTAAGGCTAGGAAGAATAAAAGAACAAGACCAGACAATAACAGATTGTCTGAGTATTCAGAGGTTACTGGAGTAGTCAAGTTAAATGATTAGGCCGCATTTAATCAGGGCATAGCTTGATTGTATAGATGAATATCAAATTGATTACACTTAACTAATTGATGAGATTAGCTGATTATTAAAGTATTATAATAGTCAAAATCCATAGGTATAGTAAAAGTTTGAGAAACAACGAAGCTAGCAAGTCAAGAAAAGAACTACATTAGTGCAAAAATGGACAGAGATGACCTATCAACCAATGAAAGTGTGATTGTGACTAGACAAAGTGCACGAGTAAGTGTGCAAGTTATATATTGTGCAAGTGAGTAAACATGTGTGTGATCGAATGGGAACAGAAAGTGTGTTGTGAAACAATTCTCATAAGAAACAATTAATAATTATGTCTCATAACTGACTATAGGAAGAGAAAAAAGAAGGCCTTAATTATCGAGATGGAGGGATTACAAGCGTGCAGTCACTACTGGATTAAGGAGTTAGCTGTAAGGGACTGCTACTCTGGATGGACTGATACTTACTGTTTTGTCCATCATTCCTGGAAGACCATCTGAGCAATGTTAACAGAAGACATGTGAACTGGTGTTCTACTTACCTACACAGCCTTCGTTGGACCAATGGGGAATACATATTAGTGGATTTGTTTGAGATCAGGTGGGAACTTTATGAGCAATACTGTCGACTGTACTCCAAAGGAAAAGAAAAGGCGTGGATAATTAGCCAACAGTTCGAAATTCCTTTCATAAACATGGAAGATTATGGATGTCCAGCCTATCGGCACCTAGACTGTACTGAAACCCCATACTGTGCTTATCACCAATATCCACATGAACATTGTACATATTGGAAGGTGTGTATTTTATGTGAGAGGGTTGTTGGTAGTGACTGGCGCACCTTGCGATACTTTCAGTATGATTTCTAGATATAGATATTTTCAACAAGATTTTAAGAAATAGTTGTGACATTAAAATACTTATATCTTATATTATTCTTATATAATTTTTGTTGTGTATTCCATGTATTTCACGAAAACGTATATAATCAGAGGAAGTAGAATGCAAATATATTATTGCTGTGAACATTAATTGAAGTAGAGAGAGTTGGAGGTATAATAATTGGAAGATGGGAATTTTCTTACAAGATATAAGAAAATTCTTAAGGAGGGAGGAGTGAAGCAATTGAGGATTTTGAGGAATTCGTATAATTGCTTCATGGTAATTTCCTAATTTAAGGTGTTTTATTGAGAAGGCAATATAAGAAAGTAAAATGTAATACATGTGTACATAAAAACAAATATAGCATTGCGAAACTAGGTCGATATTAAGTTAAATAGATTAAGTGGAATTGAGAATCATAAATTACAAAGGAGTTATAAAAATGTCACTATTGCCTAGCAATGAAGTAAATGCACTAGTTCATTGACTGACAGTAAATAATTACTAACGTCAGCTCGTTAGCACTGTGGAAGCTCAAAAAAGTTGATGTTAATGTTGCATCAGCGAGTCACATGACTAGTGTGATGCCACGTTTCT
>NW_013683960.1:0-1867 GCF_000517525.1 Limulus polyphemus | reverse complement strand
TTACGCAGGATACACCTCACAATAATCAAAAATACGTTAAATTTTTAAGATATTTCACAATGGATCAGGCATACGTTACAGTGAACCAGACACACTTAACAATAACTCAGAAAATTTAGATTAGATTATTCAAATGATCAGACATGCACATTACATCAGATGAAACATACATAACACAAATATCAAAAACTACGCTGACTAAAAGTACTTAATATTAGTCAAATTCACATCGATGTAATGTAACTAACAACATAAATTATTTTCATAATTTTTCTAATTATTAATGTGAATATTAATCTAAACGTTTGACCTGAGAGTCCAAAGTCTTATAGCAATCGATTCCCACAGCAACTACCAATTATTTGCTAAATATTTCATTAAACATGCCAAAACTTTCTTAGTCATTTGCATGACAGTCTCAAAACAAGTTTACTTGACAAGGGGGGGGGGGGGGATCTTCGGTTCAGTAAATGTTAACCTTTGCTGCCTTAATGACTAAATTGTCCTAATGGATAAGTATTTCTTGGTGCATTACGAATTGCATATAACGTATGTTTTTCAACTGTTTAGTTATATTTATTCTAGATTTGGGAATCTCATCTTCTTAAGTTCTAGTAATAAACATTAAAACTTGGAACATAAATCTGTCTTACATTAACATACCGATCTACCATGATGGATTCCAGATGTTTCATAGCCATCAAGAAAGACAACGTGCAGTTCAATGTTATAAGTTTTTCATTAGACACAAATTTTGCTAGTACACTCTGACTGTGTATTTGTCAAAGATAAAAACTTATGCACTGATGTTTGTCGCAACTGTATAACAAATAATACTTCAATGACTGAAGTAAAATACAATAAAATATTCGATTATGCGAGAATAAAATCATAGAATGAGCTAAAGAACATAATACAATGACCTTTACAATAGAATTTTCAACGTGTGTAACTAGTGGCTTTCACCCCATTCAGGTTTACCTTGGTATCTCTCAACAAAATTTTCACAAGTCGATAACTCCTGATCAAAGAAAGAATTAACTCAGTTATACAGTTTGGAAACAAACTATGAGTATTAAATGCCATGACACAAAAACTTATAATGATTAGATTCATCAGTTGAGTGTTCCCAGTCATTCACTGGCTATGATTTCACAGGGTTACATAGGTGTCGAAGACTAGTTTTAACTCACTGGCTATGATGTCACAGGGTTGCACACATGTCGAAGACTAGTTTTAACTCACTGGCTATGATTTCACAGGGTTGCACACATGTCGAAGACTAGTTTTAACTCACTGGCTATGATTTCACAGGGTTGCACACATGTCGAAGACTAGTTTTAACTCATTGGCTATGATTTCACAGGGTTGCATACATGTCGAAGACTAGTTTTAACTCACTGGCTTTGATGTCACAGGGTTACATAGGTGTCGAAGACTAGTTTTAACTCACTGGCTTTGATGTCACAGGGTTACATAGGTGTCGAAGACTAGTTTTAACTCACTGGCTATGATGTCACAGGGTTGCATACATGTCGAAGACTAGTTTTAACTCACTGGCTATGATTTCACAGGGTTGCACACATGTCGAAGACTAGTTTAACTCACTGGCTATGATGTCACAGGGTTGCATAGGTGTCGAAGACTAGTTTTAACTCACTGGCTTTGATGTCACAGGGTTACATAGGTGTCGAAGACTAGTTTTAACTCACTGGCTTTGATTTCAGAGACATCTTTACAATATACATCATGAATAATACAACTGATGACTAGTGTGTGTGTGTGTAACCTCACTACTGCTGCCAGAGCCATTTTTATAATGTACATCATAGAATAATACAACTGCTGACTAGTGTGTGTAACCTCA
>NW_013683959.1:0-1868 GCF_000517525.1 Limulus polyphemus | reverse complement strand
TTTAATGGGTCACTTTATATTCAGCTCTAACTGTATTCCTGTGAGACGATCATGAAAATATTTGTAATGAATTACTTTATATTCAGCTCTAACTGTATTCCTGTGAGACGATCATGAAAATAGTTTTAAGGGGTCACTTTATATTCAGCTCTAACTGTATTCCTGTGAGACGATCATGAAAATGTTTTTAATGGGTCACTTTATCTTCAGCTCTAACTATATTCCTCTGAGACTATCATGACAATATTTTTACTGGGTCACTTTATCTTCAGTTCTTACTATATTCCTATGAGACGTAAGGTAATTGTTATATTTTTTCCATTATCCTTCATTTGAGTTTTGCTTATTTGTAGTTAAGCACAAAGCCACGCAATGGGCTATCTGTGCTGTGCCCCGCACGAGTATCAAAACCCGTTGTTTAGCGTTATAAGCCCTCTGATTTACCGCTGAACTGCTGGGGTCTCTTCATTTGAGATGGAAGGTTGAGATATTTCTGAAACACCCTTCTTTTACAAATGAGTCTTAAAAGCAAAATTTCTGAAAAATAACGTATCAAAAAACCATTAGAAATACTCATTTATATCTTGACGCTATATAAGAAAACATTAGCTCAAGCTCAGAATACTGCTCAATTCCAAATTGACACCAGAAAGTAGCACTAAGTGAGATTTATCTAAAAGCTTGTTGCTGGACGATACAAGAGTTGTCTTCCTTTCTCTGGAACGAAACGGAACAAAACGGAACACAGATTTTCTGCACGATCCTTAATGTTTAAGATCGATGGAGTCAAACTTCATCCAAGTTAGATCAATGGGATGAAAAGTGCGCATAGAACAAGATTATAGTGAAACAGCCAAAAAATTTTTCTAAAAATCCCCCTATTCGTGTGTATAGTTAGTCTTAACAACCAGTTTTATCTGTTCAGTTTTATGGTTTTACGCAGTACTCAATCAGTGCCTGGCTGAAGCATTGCTCATGTCACTTGTACAGTGTTAGTAATAAAAAAAGCAACAATTTAAAATATATTTTCGGACACGAGCGTTTGCTTTCTGAGCACATTCTCTATAGTTTGAGATGGATCGTCTTAATAAAATATTTTAAACGTAACAACATTGCTTATTAACAAGCAAGACTTCATATTTCACACTTTTATTTTCTTAAGAACGTATGTAATATATTCTAGAGTTTCTGTGTCCTTTTTTTTTCTCGGAAAGTTTGTAAATACAGCTTTTAACACTGACGCTGTACTTGTTTCTCTAAGTTCTCTAGTGCTGGAGTCCTTAGGTCCTGGAAGCCAAAACAAATACAGCTTTTAACACTGACGCTGTACTTGTTTCTCTAAGTTCTCTAGTGCTGGAGTCCTTAGGTCCTGGAAGCCAAAACAAATACAACGGTAATCAGGCTGTCCTTGAGATGTAGCGCGTTTAATGTAGAGAAAGCTAATGACAAAATGTATAGATTAATTACTAACAATGTGTAGGTTTATCACACAATGTGTAGAACAGTTATGTTAAATCTACACAGTCCATAACTGTTCTACACATTGTGTGATAAACCTACACAGTCCATTACTGTTCTATACATTGTGTGATAAACCTACACAGTCCATTACTGTTCTACACATTGTGTGATAAACCTACACAGTCCATAACTGTTCTACACATTGTGTGATAAACCTACACAGTCCATAACTGTTCTACACATTGTGTGATAAACCTACACAGTTCACACAATTTGTAGAAGAATAATGAACTGTGTAGGTTTATCACACAGTGTGTAGACCAGTAATAGACTGTGTAGGTTAACCACACAGTGTGTGGGCTGCTAAAATGTACAGGCTAATGACGGATTGTTTACTTTAATAATAG
>NW_013683958.1:1601-2544 GCF_000517525.1 Limulus polyphemus | reverse complement strand
AACTTTCTTCAAGTTGACTAATAACATAGAATTAACTTTCTTCAAGTTAACTAATAACATACAATTAACTTTCTTCAAGATAACTAATAACATACAATTAACTTTTTTCAAGTTTACTAATACTATACAATTAATTTTCTTCAAGCTAACTAATAACATACAATTCACATTCTTCAAATTAACTAATAACATACACTTAACTTTCTTGAAGTTAACTAATAACATGCAATTAATTTTTTTCAAGTTAACTACTAACATACAATTAACTTTCTTCAAGTTAACTAATAACATACATCTAACTTTCTTCAAGTTAAGTAATAATATACAATTAACTCTCTTGAAGTTAACTAATAACATACAATTAACTTTCTTCAAGTTGACTAATAACATACAATTAACTTTCTTCAAGTTGACTAATAACATAGAATTAACTTTCTTCAAGTTAACTAATAACATACAATTAACTATCTTCAAGTTAACTAATAACATATAATTAACTTTCTTCAAGTTAACTAATAACATGCAAGTAACTTTCTTCAAGTTAACTAATAATATACAATTAACTTCATTCAAGTTAACTCATACCATACAATTATCTTTCTTCAAGTTAACTAATAACATACAATTAGCTTTCTTCATGTTAACTAATAACATGCAAGTAACTTTTTCAAGTTAACTGATAACATGCAAGTAACTTTCTTCAAGTTAACTAATAACATACAATTAACTTTCTTCAAGTTAACTAGAAACATAAAATTAACTTTCTTCAAGTTAACTACTATCGTACAATTAACTTTCTTCAAGTTAACCAATAACATACATCTAACTTTCTTCAAGTTAACTAATAACAAACAATTAACTTTCTTCAAGTTAAATAATAATATACAATTAACTTTCTTCAAGTTAACTAATAACATGCAAGTAACTTTCTTCAAGTTAACTA
>NW_013683958.1:0-925 GCF_000517525.1 Limulus polyphemus | reverse complement strand
AACTAATAACATGCAAGTAACTTTCTTCAAGTTAACTAATAACATACAATTAACTTTCTTCAAGATAACTAATAACATACAATTAACTTTCTTAAAGTTAACTAATACCATACAATTAACTTTCTTCAAGTCAACTAATAACATACAATTAACTTTCTTCAAATTAACTAATAACATACATTTAACTTTCTTGAAGTTAACTAATAACATGCAATTAACTTTTTTCAAGTTAACTATTAACATACAATTAACTTTCTTCAATTTAAATAATAACATACATCTAACTATTTTCAAGTTAAGTAATAATATACAATTAACCCTCTTGAAGTTAACTAATAACATAATATTAACTTTCTACATGTTAACTAATGACATACAATTAACTTTCTTCAACTTAACTAATAACATACAATTAACTTTCTTCATGTTAACTAATAACATACAATTAACTTTCTTGAAGTTAATTAATAACCAGCAAGTAATTTTTTCAAGTTAACTAATAACATGCAAGCAACTTTCTTCAATTTAACTAATAACATACAATTAACTTTTTACAAGTTAACAAGAAACATACAATTAACTTTCTTCAAGTTAACTAATACCATACAATTAACTTTATTCAAGATAACTATTAACTTACAATTAACTTTCTTCAAGTTAACTAATAGCATGCAATTAACTTTCTTCAAGTTAACTAATAACATACATCTAACTTTCTTCAAGTTAACTAATAACATACATCTAACTTTCTTCAAGTTAACTAATAACAAACAATTAACTATCTTCAAGTTACATAATAACATACAATTAACTTTCTACAAGTTAACTAATAGCATGCAATTAACTTTCTTCAAGTTAACTAATAACATACATCTAACTTTCTTCAAGTTAACTAATAACAAACAATTAACTATCTTCAAGTTAA
>NW_013683957.1:0-1868 GCF_000517525.1 Limulus polyphemus | reverse complement strand
TTTCTACAGATTATGTAAGTCGCCACCCTAAACTTTCCTTTGCTAATTCTTTGTGCAGATAATATATATCTCACCTTAAACTTGTCTTTGTCTTCACTAATTCTTTGTTAGTTTGTTTTGAGCATGCGTTAGATTTTGTTTTTATTTATAATGCGACATCACTTATGATGTAGTTTTGCTCTAGGTTTTTGTACCTAATTTCGGTTGACTATAAAATAATAATTACTACTTGTAAGGCCTGAAACATGTTATGACGATACCCTCATTTTTTGGTAGAATCTTACGAAATGGAACACGTGGAGAACGTTAGAGGAAGAATTAGTAGGTGTGGTAGGTTTTGTTTTATCGTGCGGTCTCTTTTATCAAGAAAATTTAGTTTTTTTAGCTAATCGAAATCTGCTGTCCTAGTTGGTTTCACTAATCCATTAATCACGTCATTTCTCTAGTGGTCGATACTCAACGAACAAAGAGCAGGGAGAAAGGAACGAATCGCCTCTTTCATTTGATAAACAACTTTGAATAATTTTTTCATCTGTTCTGTGAATTGAAATATTTGGCGAGCACGAAACATACCAGGACTGCTAACAACTTCCTTAACATGGACGAAGAGTACACGGTGAAAAAGGATTACTGATCTATAGCACGTTCTTCATGAAAAGTGAGTACATGGATGTGAACAGCCAGCTGTACAAGCACGCACACACAGAGCCACTCTATGCTGAAGAGAGCTCTGACATTGATAAAACACGATATGAGACAGAGTCAAGTTTCGATCTTTAGTTGTTAAGCGTTTTAAAATGATAATAATAAAATATTAAGAGGTGAGGCACATAAGAAACACATTATGTTTTTATAACATGTTTCAGGCCTTACAAGTAGTAATTATATGTTTTTATAACATGTTTCAGGCCTTACAAGTAGTAATTATATGTTTTTATAACATGTTTCAGGCCTTACAAGTAGTAATTATATGTTTTTAATTCTCTATTGGTCGATATGGAGGTATCATCGTTCTCTATTGGTTGATATGGAAGGTATTGTCGTTCTCTATTGGTTGATATGCGGCTAGCAGTGGTATCGTCGTTCTTTATTGGTTGATATGCAGCTAGCAGTGGTATCGTCGTTCTTTATTGGTTGATATGCAGTTAGCAGTGGTCTCGTCATTCTCTATTGGTTGATATGGAAGGTATCGTCGTTCTCTATTTGTTGATATGGAAGGTATCGTCGTTCTCTATTTATTGATATGGAAGGTATCGTCGTTCTCTATTTATTGATATGGAGGGTATCGTCATTCTCTATTTGTTGATATGGAGGTATCATCGTTCTCTATTTGTTGATATGGAGGGTATCGTCGTTCACTATTTGTTGATATGGAGGGTATCGTCGTTCACTATTTGTTGATATGGAGGTATCATCGTTCTCTATTTGTTGATAGGGAGTATATCATCGTTCTCTATTGGTTGATATGCGGCTAGCAGTGGTGTCGTTGTTCTCTATTGGTTGATATGCGGCTAGCAGTGGTATCGTCGTTCTTTATTGGTTGATATACAGTTAGCAGATGAATGTTAATAAACTTGCATAACACAGGTAATGACTGGTCAGTTCTTGCGAGCCAGATGACCACTGGTAAATTTGCGTAACTCATATGATGAATGCTCAGCGCACATAAGCCAGGTGACCAGTGATAAGTTTGCTTAACTGAGATTTGTATTGGTCAACGAAACTTAGCCAGGTACCCACTGACTGGCTTACAGAAACTAATGAACAGGAATGTGCCAGATATTTTAACATTCAGCGTGAACTTGGGATATGTGGCTTTTGTTCCTCTACTTTCTCTTTGTCAAATACGACGTTCTTAAATCGTATAT
>NW_013683956.1:0-1869 GCF_000517525.1 Limulus polyphemus | reverse complement strand
GTCGTATGTTTTGCCAACAATTGGACAGAGAAACGTTTCTTATCCGTCGTATGTTTTGCCGTTATAATAACTCTGCCGTATAAGAGGGATTATTGGTATAAAACAGTTTTGGAGAGTCGATGGACTGTGAATGACATGTTAAATATAACTTCCTTGCTCAAATACCGCGTGACGTATATCACTGTGCAAAACCCTGTCTTAGGAAATCATTCTGAGTTACTCTGTCCTTAAGTTCTTGTATAATGTAGGTTTCTGTCGACATGTGGTAGATTTCCGAACTGGTAATCTGGGTTCGAATCCGCACTTTAAACTATGTGTGAGTCATAAGAGTGACAGTAAATACCTTAGCGTGGATAACAGACTTCCTTTCCTCTGGTCTGTAGTTCAAAATTAGATAAGACGTCAGATAGCCTTAGTAACTTTACCGTAGATACAAAAGATACCGTCATGATGGTGTTGCTATAGCAACTTATCCATTGTACTAGTGATTGGTATTATGAACATCTTACTTGAGTGAACTTTATGCATGCTGTAGAGTTTTCTTACTTTTACACCACCCTGTAGTATGATTAATAACGAAGCTTTTTTATTATTAAGTTGTGGCCTTAAATCTGTTAATCAAGAGATACTATTATAAATATAGCTATCCTTGCAAGAGTTGTCATGTGCTGTTACGTCACATACACCAGAACGTGAACAGTTATAACTGTTCCTTTATGCATGAGTGGTGCCATCTAATGGATATAATCAGAACTGCATCTTGGAGCTTTACATTCATATCGTATATTAATTGTACGAGATCGTGATACTTTATATTCAAATTTAAAAACAATGCTGTAATGTACATTCAGATGTAAATATAATTTAAGTCAGTTGGCGGGTAGCACTGTCAAATAGCATACATTGTGGATCTTAATATATATAATTACCAGTATATGTCAGTATTATTCACAATCGTTGTTTGTTTACAAAGATTCCATTTTCACCAGTTTAGGATCATCGACTTTACCCAAATAATCAAATACGAAACGTAAGATACATATATTTGATTAGCCGTTTCGCTCTATGTACGTGTCTAAATCTGATCGGATGTTATTATTAACAGTAACGAAACGTAAGATACATATATTTGATTAGCCGTTTCGCTCTATGTACGTGTCTAAATCTGATCGGATGTTATTATTAACAGTATTGATCATTTTGTTTTTAAAAAAATTAATGTTTTCATTTACTCATATAAATGTTCATATGTGCTGGTGATTTTAAAATCACGATAAGTTAATGTCTCAATTAAATTAATCCGTGATCAATCTGTTAATACTAATGTGTAAGGTCGTAAATCATTTTTTTATGATAAATTTCACACTCAGACTTGCCACTATTGTTGTGTATTAACATAAGTGTAAGGCAGTAAATCATTTTTTTATTATAAATTCCACACTCAGACTTGCCACTATTGTTGTGTATTAATATAAGTGTAAGGCAGTAAATCATTTTTTATTATAAATTTCACACTCAGACTTGCCGTATTGTTGTGTATTAACATAAGTGTAAGGCAGTAAATCATTTTTTATTATAAATTCCACACTCAGACTTACCACTATTGTTATGTATTAACACAAGTATAGCTATCTATATTAGAAACTTTAGGTTTAACATGACAGAATACCTTGGTAACAAAAGATAGAACAATACCAATTATTTGAGTTTTAATACTGACAGATGATTCAAACTACCTTATCATATTTTTAAGAGGCAGAATACAATTTTAAGATACAAGTTAGAAAGCAACTTTTAGATTAATTGTTGTTACTTTCTTTTTATTCTGTGTTTACAAGAAAGGATGTCAACAATATTCATGACTCTGAG
>NW_013683955.1:0-1869 GCF_000517525.1 Limulus polyphemus | reverse complement strand
AATATACTCATCATGAATACTCTGCCCAAACAATCTCGGTTAGGCTATAATTATTATGTTTTTAACTACAGACAGTTGTCTTTCATTCTAATATACTCATCATGAATACTCTGCCCAAACAATATATATACAGAAACAGTTAAGTTTGACACCCCATCATAGAGAGAGAGATATATACAGAAACAGTTAAGTTTGACACCCCATCATAGAGAGAGATATACAGAAACAGTTATTGCTAACTTGTTTCTGTGTTACATCCAACATCTCCCACGCTCTATCTTACTGCAAAGTGTTATAGGGATAACACTTCTGGAGTGTCAAATGGGTAAAGCTAAACCTGTTAACTGTTTGTTCTCTTTTTATACAATAACTGTAGAATAAATAGCCGTCAGATTGTCTTTTCTCTTTTCATAAAAGTTAATGCAAGTTACAGACTTGATTTCTCAAAATAAATATGGAACTTTTTGCATATCATACATGGAGCAGGGACAGATAATTACAATATATTGACTTTTTTTTTGTCATAACAATAAACATTTAATGAAAATTGAATGTATACATTATACTGAAGAAACAGGTAACTCAGAACAAAATTGTAGCCAAATTTGGACTTGATTTCTGTCGTTAAACAGCAAATATAGTGATAGAAGTGGATGTATAGGACTCACTTTATCACTAAAAACATAATAATTATAGCCTAACCGAGATTGTTTGGACAGAGTATTCATGATGAGTATATTAGAATGAAAGACAACTGTCTGTAGTTAAAAACATAATAATTATAGCCTAACCGAAATATCTCTCTCTATGATGGGGTGTCAAAGTCAACTGTTTCTGTATATATCTCTCTCTCTCTATGATGGGGTGTCAAAGTTAACTGTTTCTGTATATATATATATATATCTATGATGGGGTGTCAAACTTAATCCAAAAATTTGGTTTTCCATCAGTTATTGTTGAAAGTTCTAAAAACTTTCAATCATTAATAAGTTCCTTATTTTCAGTATAGATATGAATAATTCTTTGTCAGTCATTGTACGTTAATAACCTGCAGCTTACTTCCCTATTTCTTCCTCTTGGGCCTGGTCTAGTCAAGTATTTAGTGTGCTGGACTGTGAATCTTGGGGTCCGTGGCTTGCATACTGTTGCTGCAAAATAGCACTGTGCATTTTGGGGCCTTGAGTGCATTATCGATTGATGGTCAAATCCCGTTATTTGATTACTGTTATCCCTATAGCCTATCAGTTCAAACTTATGGATGCTTAGCGCAGATGGTCCTTGCATAGCCTTGCCAAAAGCACGAAAGATGGCCCTTGCATAGCCTTGCCAAAAGACACGAAAGATGGCCCTTGCATAGCCTTGCCAAAAGACCCGAAAGATGGCCCTTGCATAGCCTTGCCAAAAGACCCGAAAGATGACCCTTGCATAGCCTTGCCAAAAGACCCGAAAGATGGCCCTTGCATAGCCTTGCCAAAAGACCCGAAAGATGACCCTTGCATAGCCTTGCCAAAAGACCCGAAAGATGGCCCTTGCATAGCCTTGCCAAAAGACCCGAAAGATGGCCCTTGCATAGCCTAGCCAAAAGTCCCGAAAGATGGCCCTTGAATAGCCTTGCCAAAAGACCCGAAAGATGGCCCTTGCATCCAAAAGACCCCAACACAAACTATTTTTCCTTTCTGTAGCAGTGAACTTGTGACGTGCTGAGTAATTTTGATTGGCTTGCACCCCATTTCATTTCCATATTTATCCAAGATTAAAATAAACATCAATGATGTATGTCATTCTGTAACGTTGTAGGCATTTATAGCTAAGAAACAATACATGTTTTATTTACCCAAATAAACATCAATTATGTATGTCATTCTGTAG
>NW_013683954.1:1127-2318 GCF_000517525.1 Limulus polyphemus | reverse complement strand
GGTTGACTGTTATATTATTATGTATCTATCTGTAACATCAGTTATTTAGCCGTCATGTTTTTCCATATAATCAATTGATTGGTTAAATATGGTTGACTGTTATATAATTATGTATCTATCTGTAGTATCAGTTAGTTATCTGTCATGTACTTCCATATAATGAAATGATTGGTTAAAGATGGTTGACTGTTATATAATAATGTATCTATCTGTAACATCAATTAGTTAGCCGTTTTGTACTTCCATATAATCAATTGATTGGTTAAAGATGGTTGACTGTTATATTATTATGTATCTATCTGTAACATCAGTTATTTAGCCGTCATGTTTTTCCATATAATCAATTGATTGGTTAAATATGGTTGACTATTATATAATTATGTATCTATCTGTAACATCAGTTATTTATCCGTCATGTACTTCCATATAATCAATTGATTAGTTAAAGATGGTTTACTGTTATATAATTATGTATCTATCTGTAACATCAGTTAGTTAGCCGTCATGTTTTTCCATATAATCAATTTATTGGTTAAAGATAGTTGACTGTTATATAATTATGTATCTATCTCTAACATCAGTTAATTAGTCGTCATGTACTTCCATATAATGAAATGATTGGTAAAAGATGGTTGGCCGTTATTTAATTATCAATCTATCTGTAGCATCAGTTAGTTAGCCGTCATGTACTTCCATATAATGAAATGATTGGTTAAAGATAGTTGACTGTTACATAATTATTTATCTATCTGTAACATCAGTTAGTTAGCCGTCATGTATTTCCATATAATCAATTGATTGGTTAAAGATGGTTGACTGTTACATAATTGTGTATCTATCTTTAACATCAGTTAGTTAGCCGTCATGTATTTCCATATAATCAATTGATTGGTTAAAGATGGTTGGCTGTTACATTATTATGTATCTATCCGTAACATCAGTTAGTTAGCCGTCATGTACTTCCATATAATGAAATGATTGGTTAAAGATGGTTGACTGTTATATAATTATGTGTCTATTTGTAGCATCAGTTAGTTAGCCGTCATGTACTTCCATATAATCAATTGATTGGTTAAAGATAGTTGGCTGTTATATAATTATCTATCTATCTGTAGCATCAATTAGTTAGCCGTTATGTACTTCCATATAATGAAATGATTGGTTAAAGATGGTTTACTGTTATATAATTAT
>NW_013683954.1:0-678 GCF_000517525.1 Limulus polyphemus | reverse complement strand
TTAGCCGTCATGTACTTCCATATAATCAATTGATTAGTTAAAGATGGTTGACTGTTATTTAATTATATATCTATCTGTAACATTAGTTAGTTAGCCATCATGTACTTCCATATAATCAATTGATTGGTTAAAGATGGTTGACTGTTGTATAACTATATATCTATCTGTAACATTAGTTAGTTAGCCATCATGTACTTCCATATAATCAATTGATTGGGTTAAAGATGGTTGGCTGTTATATAATTATGTATCTATCTGTAGCATCAGTTAGTTAGCCGTCATGTACTTCCATATAATGAAATGATTGGTTAAAGATGGTTTACTGTTATATAATTATGTATCTATCTTTAACATCAATTAGTTAGCCTTGATGTACTTCCATATAATGAAATGATTGGTTAAAGATGGTTTACTGTTATATAATTATCTATCTATCTGTAGCATCAGTTAGTTAGCCGTCATGTACTTCCATATAATGAAATGATTGGTTAAAGATGATTGACTGTTATATAATTATGTATCTATCTGTCAAATCAGTTAGTTAGTCCTCATGTACTTCCATATAATGAAATGATTGGTTAAAGATGGTTGGCTGTTATATAATTATCTATCTATCTGTAGCATCAGTTAGTTAGCCGTCATGTACTTACATATAATGAAATGATTGGTTAAAGATGA
>NW_013683953.1:0-1870 GCF_000517525.1 Limulus polyphemus | reverse complement strand
TCAGTACTATCTGGAAAGTACAAGGAAGTGTCAATACTCTCTGTAAAATACAAGGAAGTATCAATACTATCTGGAAAATACAAGGAAGTATCAATACTATCTGGAAAATACAAGGAGGTATCAATACTATCTGGAAAATATAAGGAAGTATCAGTACTATCTGGAAAGTACAAGGAGGTATCAATACTCTCTGGAAAATACAAGGAGGTATCAATACTATCTGGAAAATACAAGTGTTTGTTATTGTTTTGTTTTAGAGTAATGTTTCATCAAGAATGCTCATCAAAGGAATCAATCATAAAGTAAACAGAGGTAAAATACGATACCCTTAATTATCAAGTGAAGCTAGATGAGTATGTAATAAGAATACGAAAGTGTCTTTTTTCTCAAAATTAAACTCGCTCTTATTTTTTGAACAGTTCTTATTACACAACTCTTATTCAATTGATCTTATAAAATAATAATAATATATATAGTTTAGAATCGATCGTTTTCTTATCATTACAAGATAATATGAAAATGTAGGCTATAACTGTACTATGGAAGGTGAAAAGCAACATTTTGTATATACTTTCTCATTTCATCATAGTTATCTAAGTGTTTAATTCGACAGAGGTCCATCTTGAAAGAAAGAAACCTGTTAATCGATTCAGTAATCCTGTACAGGCAATCGTCTATTTGTCTGTTCAAATGCGGCACTGCTTTTTGTTTTGTTTTAATAAATTATTTGTAGCTTGAGCACATGTGAAATTAAATCAAGACAGTTATCATTATGCATATCTGTAATACCTTTTTTTGCAGGCTTTTAACAACTGGAGACTCATACGTTTCTCGCATAGTATCAGCAAGGTATAAGGCAATTTGGAATTCTATGCAATCAATATACATGACATAGCCTAAAGAGAATGACTGAATCTGTATAGCAGAGAAGTTTCAAGAGATAAAATTCCTCCAACTGCACTGGGATACTAGATAGCAAACATATAATCATGCAGGTCCCATCTAGACCTGGCAGCTTACATTGAAAATACAAGGGTATTTTCTCTATGGTTATTATGACTCTTGATTGAGCAAGGACATTGCTTCATTGAAAGTGATATTTAATCCTACGGTCAGAATAGTTATGGTGGATTATTAGCAAACTCAGATGTTGGAGTTTTGGAAAGTTAAAAAACTATATACATCAGAGGACAAACCATTATCTGGTGCTTCTGAAATAGGTCCCGTGACTCATATTATTGTAAGTAACGAAGCCTTTCTATTAATGAGGTATTTACTCACACCATATGTAATCTTGAATTTACATCATTCCAAAACTATTGGCTCTCATCTTCTAGATACATTGTCAAAAATGCATTTAGTATTTTACTAGCTAAATGGAGGGTATATCAGGGAAAACAATGTACTAGTTCATCCTATAATATGATGAAAGCAGTATGTGTGTACTACTTCAGGCTATCTGTGCTAATCGTCCCTAATTTTGAAGCGATAGGCTAAAGGGAAGACAGTTAGTCAACACTTTTCACCACTTACTCTTGGACAACTCTTTACCAAGATCGAACATGTTCGATGACGGGATTCGAACTCGCGACTCGCAGCTTGTGAGTCGAGTGCACTAACCATCAGGCAATGGCAGACCCTCGTTGAGGCAAAAAATCGACTGAAATCCTTACTATGTAATATGGAATTCAGGTTTACTGATGTCCACCAGAAAAGTTTCAAAGTATCCATGAAACTCATATTATGGATAATTAAGCAGAGAATAATCACACTCAGATAGCAAAGAAAAGAAATACAGAACACATAAGTAAACAATGTTTATCGTGGTTAATAATGTGTCATCAAATATCTGTTTGAACTCTATTTTTTT
>NW_013683952.1:0-1870 GCF_000517525.1 Limulus polyphemus | reverse complement strand
GTGAAGAGCATTACATTCCTCTACAATAACAATGTGAAGAGTATTACATTACCCTACAATGACAATGTGAAGTGTATTACATTCCCCTACAATGACAATGTGAAGAGTATTACATTACCATCAATGACAATGTGAAGAGCATTACATTCCTCTACAATGACAATATGAAGAGCATTACATTCCCCTACAATGACAATATGAAGAGCATTACATTCCCCTACAATGACAATGTGTGGAGTATTACATTCCCCTACAATGACAATGTGAAGAGTATTACATTCCCCTACAATGACAACGTGAAGAGTATTACATTCCTCTACAATGACAACATGAAGAGCAATACATTCCTCTACAATGACAACATTCCCCTACAATGACAACGTGAAGAGTATTACATTCCTCTACAATGACAACATGAAGAGCAATACATTCCTGTACAATGACAATGTGAAGAGCATTACATTCCTGTACAATGACAATGTGAAGAGTATTACATTCCCCCACAATGACAATGTGAAGAGTATTACATTCCCCTACAATGACAATGTGCAGAGTATTACATTCCCCCACAATGACAATGTGAAGAGTATTACATTCCCCACAATGACAATGTGAAGAGTATTACATTCCCCACAATGACAATGTCAAGAGTATTATATTCCCCTACAATGACAATGTGAAGAGTATTACATTCCTGTACAATGACAATGTGAAGAGTATTACATTCCTGTACAATGACAATGTGAAGAGAATTACATTCTCCTACAATGACAATGTGAAGAGCATTACATTCCTGTACAATGACAATGTGAAGAGTATTATTTTCTTTTAAAATGATGATTTCAACAAATGAAAATTTCAACAAAATGGTCCATTAATCTAACATCAAAATACTAATTAGACAGCTTACCATATGGGTTGTTATTTATAACCTCACTTTCCCAATCTTCTTCAGGTACAGGATCATTGTTCGTTCCTGTGTTCTCTTCCAAGCTCCAACCAGCTATATAAGACACAGTATCTAAATTTATGTCAAGTATTGTTTCTTTTACATGAATGTTTTTTCTTCTAACACGTTATTCTCTCATATCAAGTGTAAATGTTCGAAGAATTACCAACACTAGACTCGAGAAGCTGTTCTAATCGATGTGTTTGTTACCATATAACCTTATCCACGTCGAGCACAAACGTATCAACAAACAACATATGAACACAGTAGTTTGTATATTATTTCCTTTATCTTCAAAACGTTTTCATTTCTCAAGTGATTTTAAGGTTTTTGGTGGATAGCTTGATTTCAAGATATTTTTTTTATCACATTTCTCGGAACATAACTGTCTTGACCCATAAATAGAAGAGTGAATCACATGAAAGTTTGAGTACTTCATAATTCATTTTACAAGGGGTGTATACTCCATTTAAAAAACATTTTAGAATTTTATATAGTAACGAGAGATGAAAACCATTTCTTACCCAGACATTTTAATACTTTCTATTTCTGTAAGAAAATAGTGATAGTTATTGACAATAAGATAAGCTTTATAGAATAAGATACCTATCAAATCAAAAATGAGATTTTACATTTAGAAAAAATTATTTACTTCAGACTTGAAATCATATAATGTTGGAACTAACCTACTTCTATTTTTTCTAAAGACTGTTGCAAGTTTAATAATAGTATCTACCATCAAATAATGGTGTTGTAGTAGGCTAAACATTAGCATCTAATTGTTGTAGGTTTAATAATAACATCTATTATCAATTAACAGTGTTGCTATAGGCTAAAAATAGTCTAGCAAGACTGTTGTAAGTTTAATAGTATCATCTAACATCAAGTAACAGTGTTGCTATAGGCTAAAAATAGTCTAGC
>NW_013683951.1:0-1870 GCF_000517525.1 Limulus polyphemus | reverse complement strand
ACTATACCTGGTGGTTTGTTATCTCTACGTGTTGGTACACTGTACCTGGTGGTTTGTTATCTCTACGTGTTGGTACACTATACCTGGTGCTTTGTTACCTCTATGTGTTGGTACACTATACCTGGTGGTTTGTTACCTCTACGTGTTGGTACACTATACCTGGTGGTTTGTTACCTCTACGTGTTGGTACACTATACCTGGTGGTTTGTTACCTCTACCGAGGAAAATCAAACTTATGGAAGTACATAAAACAGACATGACTTGATAATGAAGAAACAACTTGTACGGTATATTAATAAAAGTGTACAAAGGTTGAACATATTATATTAAAACGATTTTGCATATGCAAATTTGTAGATCACTTGACAAACACGATCGATATAAAGTCGTGGTGGGACTTGTATATCCTACATTTTGACATTGTTTGGATTTTCGTATGTAATAGCCCTTTCCGACTCAAAATATTCACGAAGGAATAAGGATCAACTTGGATAGCCAGGACCATCTAAAAAGAGACCTACAAAAAGTTCTACTACAGCAGTGGCAAACAAATTGCGGCGGCTTGTAACAAATGAGAATCCACAAATACATAGATCAAAGGCGAAAGCCGTCCACGTGTACCAGACAACAGTATGCGACACAATCAACTTGTAGAGGTAACAAAGCACCAGGTATAGTGTACCAACAGGTAGAGGTAACAAACCACCAGGTATAGTGTACCAACATTAGAGGTGCATTATCTAACAGCTGAAGCAACAAACAGCATGTTTCTGTTTTCAAGAATGTTTTCCCCGAACTAGAGGTCTCTTGTAATGTTGGCGCCGAACTTGCTAACTAACACTGAAATAGTTCCAAATTAACTTCGAAAGCTCTCATCATGTCAGCCTAGCGAATTTCTTTTTAAAAATCACATCTCTTGTCCCCCACCCCTTCTTATATGAAAAGAAAGCCATGTAAAAAGACAGACAAAAGGAACAGCTAGTAAAGTTAATGATTTCTTTAAACCTATTTATTTGAACTTAATTTCTGCCTTTAAATGATCTTAATTTACATCTACCCATGTTTTAGCTGTAAACTAAGTGAACAGAAAGAATTTTAGGCTAATTGTTACACATTTCGTTAATTTTTGCTTTTCACCGACTGACTTTTATCGTAGTCATTTTCCTTAACACTTTTAAATATTAAAATTTCAATATTTACTAAAAATGGCCAAGCAGAGATGTGTCCCTAAGTCGTGACTCGGTACTTGGAAAATTGCCAAATCCTTCACTTTCTATCTGTTCTTTTATTGTTGTAGTCTTGTAGAGAGAATCTGTGACACATGCGCGTTCTCTTAGAAGAACACATTGAGATTTGATCATATCTCCCGTAAATGAAAATCTGATAGCTGCATCCTCACCATTGTGTATCAATATTAGATAAAATAAAGTTTAATAAAACGTTGAACCAACAATATGCCGCGATATGAAACGTGCAGGCTTAGCTCAGTTTTACCAAAATGCTAAATTGTAATCATGTGAGCTTTACACTTTCGAACTAATTTAGTTCTTACAAGCCCAGCTAATTCGAAGGTAAGGAAACGTTTTCCTTTTATACGCCCACCTTCATAACATATCAGTTCGGGGACATACCCATATTCCAAAAAATTACCGCCATTAGTACTTGCTTCATTATTATTATTCAACTTTTTCGTCCAGTATCCATGATAATAATAATAATAGTGATATTTTTGCAAATAATATAGGTCTTGGAATGATTACAAATATATCTCTAAATAATATCGGCGTTTGTCTTTGATATAATATTATAAACATACTAATACGTATAATGAACATTAGGCCTACATGTGTAATTGCTTTCACGTTAAATG
>NW_013683950.1:1678-2818 GCF_000517525.1 Limulus polyphemus | reverse complement strand
CGTTGAATATTGTGTCTTCTTATTGACAGTACACAGTATTGTTAAATCTTGTGTGTTCTTATTGAAAGTACCCAATATTTATAAATATTGTGTCTTCTTATTGACAGTACACAGTATTGTTAAATCTTGTGTGTTCTTATTGAAAGTACCCAATATTTATAAATATTGTGTCTTCTTATTGACAGTACACAGTATTGTTAAATCTTGTGTGTTCTTATTGATAGTACACAGTATTTATAAATCTTGTGTCTTCTTATTGAAAGTACACAGTATTGTTAAATCGTGTGTCTTCTTATTGACAGTACACAGTTTTGTTAAATCTTGTTTCTTCTAATTGAAACTACACAGTATCGTTAAGTCTTGTGTCTTCTTATTGACAGTACACAGTATCGTTAAATCTTGTGTCTTCTTATTGACAGTACACTGTATCGTTAAATCTTGTGTCTTCTTATTGACAGGACACATTATTTTTAAATCTTGTGTTTTCTTAATGACAGTACACATTATCGTTGAATATTGTGTCTTCCTTATTGACAGTACACAGTATTGTTAAATCTTGTGTGTTCTTATTGATAGTACCCAGTATTTATAAATCTTGTGTCTTCTTATTGACAGTACACAGTATTGTTAAATCTTGTGTCTTCTTATTGATAGTACACAGTATTGTTAAATCTTGTGTCTTTTTATTGACAGTACATAGTGTTGTTAAATCTTGTGTCTTCTTATTGAGAGTACACAGTATTGTTAAAGACACAAGATTTATACTGTGTACTGTCAATAAGGCGTTAAATCTTGTGTCTTCTTAAATCTTGTGTCTTCTTATTGAAAGTACACAGTATTGTTAAATCTTGTGTCTTCTTATTGAGAGTACACAGTATTGTTAAATCTTGTGTCTTCTTAATGACAGTACACAGTATCGTAAATCTTGTGTCTTCATAATGACAGTACACAGTATTGTTAAATCTTGTGTCTTTTCATAGATAGTACACAGTATTGCTAAATAGTGTGTCTTCTTATTGATAGTACACAGTACTGTTAAATATTTTGTCTTTTTATTGACAGTACACAGTATTTTTAAATCTTGTGTCTTCTTATTGACAGTACACAGTATCGTTAAATCTTGTGTCTTCTTATTGGCAA
>NW_013683950.1:0-731 GCF_000517525.1 Limulus polyphemus | reverse complement strand
CGTTAAATCTTGTGTATTCTTATTGACAGTACACAGTATTGTTAAATCTTGTGTCTTCTTATTGACAGCACACATTATTGTTAAATCTTGTGCTTTTTTACTGACAGTACACATTATCGTTGAATATTGTGTCTTCTTATTGACAGTACACAGTATTGTTAAATCTTGTGTGTTCTTATTGATAGTACCCAGTATTTATAAATCTTGTGTCTTCTCTTGTGTCTTCTTATTGATAGTACACAGTATCGTTAAATCTTGTGTCTTTTTATTGATAGCACACAGTATCGTTAAATCTTGTGTATTCTTATTGACAGTACACAGTATTGTTAAATCTTGTGTCTTCTTATTGACAGGACACATTATTGTTAAATCTTGTGTTTTCTTACTGACAGTACACATTATCGTTGAATACTGTGTCTTCTTATTGACAGTACACAGTATTATTAAATCTTGTGTGTTCTTATTGATAGTACCCAGTATTTATAAATCTTGTGTCTTCTTATTGACAGTACACAGTATTGTTAAATCTTGTGTCTTCTTATTGATAGTACACAGTAATGTTAAATCTTGTGTCTTTTATTGACAGTACACAGTGTTACTAAATCTTGTGTCTTCTTATTGAGAGTACACAGTATTGTTAAATCTTGTGTCTTCTTATTGACAGTACACAGTGTTGTTAAATCTTGTGTCTTCTTATTGAGAGTACACAGTATTGTTAAATCTTGTGTCTT
>NW_013683949.1:0-1871 GCF_000517525.1 Limulus polyphemus | reverse complement strand
GGTCCTCTAAACATTATGATGATTTCTTCGTGGTCCTCTAAACATCGTGAGAGTCTTTTCGTGGTCTTCTAAATTTTGTGAAGGCCTCTTAGTGGTCCTCTAAACATTGCGAGGGTCTCTCCGTGGTCCTCTAAACATTGTGAGGGCCTCTTTGTAGTATTCTAAACACTACCTTCAGGATGAAAATCCTAGTTTTAGAAATAACTCATGTTTCCAATGTCTTGTCGTTTGACTGTCAGTGAAGTTCAGTCTTTGACACAATGTACTTAAAATCCATATGATAAGACAGCATCTCCGTTTTATAATGTTAACAGGCCGGTGCAGTAAAATGTTTAGTGTTTGTACAGACGGTTAATCGCACTTACTAAGAACGATATGTTTAGTACTTATATATTTGGTTCACGGTGAATTACTGACCATTCGACAGTGCAACGCCGTCACGGAGAAACTTGTAACTGAAAAAATGTGTCACTGTCTAAAATATTCAACTACGGAGATTGTTAAACGATGTAAAACCAAACAGCCCAGCAAATCTCACAGCATAGAGTATAAAACATCAATGGGCTCGAAACGCCACTTAAGATCATTGGTTTGCTTGGAGTGGTGTTTATTATCATGTTACCGAAGCCAGGAGACATACTTAGTTTCATGGCAGTGTTTTTGTTTTTGGGTTGGAAGGTTCTTTGCGTAACCAAAGTTTTCACTTTGCTGATTCATATGGAATTGATGAAGGCTTCCAAACCAACATTTTTAATTTCCAGCTACACCTCGAAACCAAAAGCTGTTTCAATGAAAAAGATGCCCAAAGCAACTGGAATCGCATAAATATTGTTCGGCTGCATACTTGTCAAGTCCTTCTAGTGACCCTTAGTACGTTCTCAAGTCCCTCTAATGACCCTTAGTACGTTGAAACCCAGCGTAAAAGTAAAGCATAGCACCCGAGTAAAGTTTGTAAAGGTGTGTTGACCAAAAACGGTCGCGCCGATCCTCACAGAAGCTGCAGAGCAAGGTACTGTTACGCAAATATTGGTCATCAGATCGAGTATGATTGACGATGGAGAGAAAAAAAAAGTTCCAACAGTAGCATGAGCCTGGTTGTTATAAAATGCGATTAATTTAGTGTTTTGTACATCTGTGAGATGTGGAATGGTTTCCATTTTGTAATTCAGTTCTACAAATCTCTATGAAAAGAAGGCCAATTCGCGCTGTTACGACTTGAAATGTAAAAAAAAAAAAAATGATAAAAGAATTCTCATAGTTTCATAAAATTTTATCATTCTAAGAAAATATGTTATTGTCCTAAATACTACTTTACTTAAACGTACGGACAAATCAGTTTCCTTGTGCATTATATTATCCTAATTCAAGTCCTAATTAACTGTTAATCTAACCATTGGAATATAGTTGAAACGAAACAATAGGTTCGTTAATACTGACCCACTAATTAAAATGGCTTTTATACAGCGAAAGAAAATTGTTCGGGTAAGGCAGACTACATTTAAGTAAACTAACCAGATCTCCCGTAGGTGTTATCTTACACCAGACAACCTATTGTTCTGTAGTGTGTATTGTTCACTATCCCCCGTTTTATCTGGTTCTGATTACTGAGAATATTAACTACAGGATGGCAAGAATTGTTTCGGTTTTGGTGTCAACGACTTGATTTGTTAGAAACATTCAGTTAACGTTTCGCCTGTTGACGTATAACAAACGTGTATGTCAACAATTCTGTTATTAGTTAAGCTGACTATATATATATATATATATATATATATATATATTATTAGTCTTTACAATGACTAACCAGGTATTTGTTTGTTTGTTTTGTTTTTAGTAATTTCGCGCAAAGCTACACGAGAGCTATCTGCGCT
>NW_013683948.1:0-1871 GCF_000517525.1 Limulus polyphemus | reverse complement strand
TCTATATAGTACCCTTTAAAATATTATCTATCTGTCTATACAGTACCCTTTAAAATATTATCCGATCGTCTATAGATAATATTTTAAAGGGTACTGTATAGATAGATAATATTTTAAAGGGTACTGTATAGATATATATATATATATGCCCATTATATGAAGCCTCATGGTGGCTCAATGGGCGTATCATACTAAAATTCAGGTTTCACCACAAAGAAACAAAAATTACATGTAATTTATACAAGCTGTTGAAAAGTTACTGTTATATAGGTTTTTCAAATCGTGGTGCTTCGAGCAACAATACTCAGTGTTCTTTATGGGGGTGGGGGGTGGAAATTATTTGACCAAAATTTCTAATACAAAGCGTCCATCAAGCAATTGTTAACAGCACTGATTGACCACTAACCGCGTAACGCCTTGGTTTCACGTCTTCTGTGTAGTTTAACGTTTCACTGCCCCCAGGGCATTCTCCACATTGTTTCAGGAAGCGAGGTTGCCCCACTTTTAATCACGAGCTTGTCGAGAACACATGGATGACGAACACACTTAGGTTCCGTGTTCAGAGCGTTACAACTTACAGAAAAAGAAAAACGCAAGATTTAGTCTTTGTTGATTGTTAGACTCTGAACATATATAAAACACACTAATACTGACACGTAGTACACGTTCTTTGAATAGATACATGTCACTAGAAATCCCAATTAAGCTTTGTGATTGTATGGTGTGGTTATCGATTTGTATCACTTTCGAATATTAAAGTAACCCTTTTGATTGGCTTTCTGGATATAAAACAGATTATTTGTTTGTTTTTAAGCACAAAGCTTCACAATGGGCTATTTATGCTAAGCCCAATAAAGAGATCGAATTATGAATTTTAGTTTCATGAGCGCCCCAGCTTACCGTTTAGTCGGGGGGAGGGGATATGATAGAATGGGAGAAAATCGTTCTGTCTTTACATACAACATAATTTGAGTGAAAGTCAAATGATAACATTTAAAATTCGTACTACGTTGACCAAAAATAAATATGGTAAATTTCTTTAATTATTCTTACTTTATGAAATACTTGTTCCTCGCCCACGCTAGTTGTGGGTAAGAAACACGAGAAATATTTTACATAAAAACAGTTTGAAGGAGTAAGAAACACGAGAAATATTTTACATAAAACAGTTTGAAGGAGTAAGAAACACGAGAAATATTTTACATAAAACAGTTTGAAGGAGTAAGAAACACGAGAAATATTTTACATAAAACAGTTTGAAGGAGTAAGAAACACAATAGATATTTTACATAAAAACAGTTTGAAGGAGTAAGAAACACAAGAGATATTTTACATAAAAACAGTTTGAAGGAGTAAGAAACACGAGAAATATTTTATATAAAAACAGTTTGAAGGAGTAAGAAACACAGGAGATATTTTATATAAAAACAGTTTGAAGGAGTAAGAAACACAAGAGATATTTTATATAAAAACAGTTTGAAGGAGTAAGAAACACACGAGATATTTTATATAAAAACAGTTTGAAAGAGTAAGAAACACAAGAAATATTTTATATAAAACAGTTTGAAGGCGTAAGAAACACAAGAGATATTTTACATAAAAACAGTTTGAAGGGGCCCCAGTATCAACTGTACCTTCATCAATAAATTCTAGGGTCCCAGTATCAACTGTACCTTCATCAATAAGTTCTAGGGCCCCAGTATTAACTGTACTTTCATCAATAAGTTCTAGGGCCCCAGTATTAACTGTACCTTCATCAATAATTTCTAGGGTCCCAGTATTAACTGTACCTTCATCAATAATTTCTAGGGTCCCAGTATTAACTGTACCTTCATCAATAATTTCTAGGGTCCCAGTATTAACTGTACCTT
>NW_013683947.1:0-1872 GCF_000517525.1 Limulus polyphemus | reverse complement strand
TCACCGATTAATTATACAGTTAAATCTGTGTTTTACCATAAAAAATTTAACTCCAGTACATTCGAGAATGACATCGCCATTTTGAAACTAGATGGCACAGTTTCCTTTACGGATAAAATTCACCCAATTTGTTTACCGTATACGATGTTCCAAAATGAAAATTTGGTTCTAAAGAATGCCTATGCTGTTGGCTGGGGCAAAACTGAGACTGGTAAGCTTTCAACTCTATAGTAGATTTTTGTATACTTATTAAATGTAATGATTTTTTTTTCTTTTTGCATTGATAGAAAAATGTGCGTCTTTTTTTTTTCATACAAACATAGATACATGTATAGTTAGCTGGAGAGAGAAATACAGCATTAAACCCAAATAAATAATTCTAATTCAAATAAACATTTTTTGAAATCATCGCCTCAGTAATTACTAGAAATGCACAGGTAAACCTAAGGTACTTAAGAAACCACTAAAGTAATAGTTCGAGAACATTCGCCAAAGACTAATATTATACATTGTGGTTGGAATGCCTAATTTTCTAGTGAGTTAATAACATGTTAATCACATTTTTCGAAACCAGAGATACAACCACTTTGTTAATCATTTGTAATCCATTCCCTCTAACGGTTGTTAAGAGAAAACAAATTATATTGAGAAGTAATACGAACTAGTAAACATAAAAGAGAAATTATAAACTGGAATACAGTAGGTTCAAATTCTGTCCTTCATAAACAGTGCCCCGGTGGGTTAGTGGTATCTTTTAAGAACTTAAATCGCTAAAATCTGGTGTTAGACACTCCGCCATGGACAGAACCAATGAAGCAAAATTTGAGAAGGGTGGTATTCAAATCTCGGTATCTATTTGGCTAGCACCAGCACGGATTCTTCAGAAATATTGATACAGTATCATTTAACTCCAAAAGACGCAATTAAGTTTTTTAAAAGAAATTATTGAATTATTGACTGTATATTAATAAGTAGAAGTTGCCCAGTTTGTCAATAATATCTTGTTTCGAAACTAGATACACATATTATAGGACCTCAAGATAATATGGATTTTTACCTCATCAATTCCTTCATTTAAATAATGAGAAAATTAAAGCTAAGTGTTATACCTGCACGTCTCCGAGGTATTTGCTTGAACATTTCTTTCATGCAAACTCCTAACGTAGCAAACAATCGCAAAAGTTTGCTCCGAACTGAAGGTCAGTTCTTTCATACTGGAAGAACATGGTAGAAAAATAAATGGTTGTTTAAACGTTTTACAATAATTGAATTATTGAGTGATTTCTGACGCAATTATAAAATATTGCATTACATTATTGAAAATCTGAGTAGAAAGATATTTTCTACAGTTTAACATATGTATAAATGTTATCTATCAATATACAGAAGAACAGCCTAGTCCAGTTTTGCGGGAGATCGGAATCCCCATCTGGAACCAACGCCATTGTAGACAGGCTTACAAGAAATATTTGAATGTCACCAACGAGCAAATGTGCGCTGGATACGGCGACGGCAAAAGAAACACGTGTGTGGTGAGTTTATTTATTATTTCACAATAAACTTTCTTCGTACGTCAGAAAATAAAAAAGGAAAGAAAGAAACTGAGGTAAATCTATATATTTTTTAAATATTTGTGTATTTTCTACAATCTCTCTATTAATAGCCATGCTGATAAAATGTAATATTTACTAGCAGAATTAATATTGAAATTTATAGCCTGAACAGTACTTTTTTCGCACGTGTACTAAACATCCAGGTTAGAGGCCCTAGAATTAAGACATAGCTGTCTTTGATTATGAGCTACTGAAAGCACCCAGGAGCACCTGCCGTCACAGAGGCTTTGTCCTACTTTTTAAACAAAATAACTGCACT
>NW_013683946.1:0-1872 GCF_000517525.1 Limulus polyphemus | reverse complement strand
TGAATTGAGAGCAAACTTAAGGACGTATTGTCCACCAGAGATAAGAATCTATACGTGTCAATTGAGGTACGGGTTAAGGACGTATTGTCCACAAGTGGAGAATAGCTATACATGAATTGAGGGCAAACTTAAGGACGTATTGTCCACCAGAGATAAGAATCTATACGTGTCAATTGAGGTACGGGTTAAGGACGTATTGTCCACCAGAGATAAGAATCTATACGTGTCAATTGAGGTACGGGTTAAGGACGTATTGTCCACAAGTGTAGAATAGCTATATATGAATTGAGGGCAAACTTAAGGACGTATTGTCCACCAGAGATAAGAATCTATACGTGTCAATTGAGGTACGGGTTAAGGACGTATTGTCCACCAGAGATAAGAATCTATACGTGTCAATTGAGGTACGGGTTAAGGACGTATTGTCCACCAGAGATAAGAATCTATACGTGTCAATTGAGGTACGGGTTAAGCATGTACTGTCTATACAGAGATTCATTCTTCGTTTAATTCAGATGCGGGTTTACATGTGTGGTCTATAACCAGCTTATGTTAACCAAGGGCAAGTGAATGTCATGTCACTCCGTACCTGAACAAAACTTCCTTGTCTACGTTTACTTAAGTATATTATTTTGTTGGTCAATGACGTATCTCAAATGTTCAATGTAACGTTAACATAATATACATTTTTATATTGTACAATGTATAGAAATTTGAATTTAAAAATGCTACTTCTAATTTATAGCCTGTAAGATATTCAAATGCATTCCGATTCGGTAACCTGCTATTTACCTAATTTTAAGGGACTCACATTAAGAGAGTATTCACGGGATCTGAGTGGGATGTGGGGGTGGGGGATAGCCTCTTCATGATTCAAACAACACACGTTTAAACAAATGTTCAGATCTTGTTTTGTGAATTACAGCAAAGCTGTAGATCGTAAATGAACTTAGAAAATGTGTTATTTGAGGTTTCTATCTTGCAGGCGGAAGGTATAGTGTCTTGTAAATGAACTTAGAAAATGTGTTATTTGAGGTTTCTATCTTGCAGGCGGAAGGTATAGTGTCTTGTAAATGAACTTAGAAAATGTGTTATTTGAGGTTTCTATCTTGCAGGCGGAAGGTATAGTGTCTTCTTCTTTGGGGAACTACATATCCGAAACGCTACAACAATGGATAAAAATACCTACCGCTGCCAAACTACTCACAGGATCACCCAGGAGCAGAGGCTTAGTGCAACAAAAAGCACTTTATTCATTAGAGGTATTAATATTTGTATCATGACAGTAACACTAATATTATAATTTGTAATGAATCATAATAATATATGTCCGAGAACAAGAGTGACTGTGATAACGAGTGATTCGTGACCGTATTATAAAGATGGTAAGGACTGTGTGACACGTTTAGAAGGAACATATAGTAAATATCTGTAATGCAGTATAGAAGGTAAGATATTATTGTATGTGTAATGTAGTATAGAAGGTAAGATATTATTGTATGTGTAATGTGGTATAGAAGGTAAGATATTATTATATGTGTAATGTAGTATAGCAGGTACAGATATTATTGTATGTGTAATGTAGTATAGCAAGTACAGATATTATTGTATGTGTAATGTAGTATAGAAGGTAAGATATTATTATATGTGTAATGTAGTATAGAAGGTAAGATATTATTGTATGTGTAATGTAGTATAGAAGGTAAGATATTATTGTATGTGTAATGTAGTATAGAAGGTAAGATATTATTATATGTGTAATGTAGTTTAGAAGGTAAGATATTATTATATGTGTAATGTAGTATAGAAGGTAAGATATTATTGTATGTGTAATGTAGTATAGAAGGTAAGATATTATTGTATGTGTAATGT
>NW_013683945.1:0-1872 GCF_000517525.1 Limulus polyphemus | reverse complement strand
AGTGAAACTTTTTTATGAAAGGATGATTCAGTTGGGTTAGTTTTTTGTTGTTTTAAAGGGAAAAGCAAGCTGTTTAAACCCTAAATGAACTATATTTTTGAAGATGGTGGTTAACATATTTTTAAGACGTCATAAGAGTCCACTATATATATCAGAATCTTAAGTCAGTGAACCGAAAAGAAAGATGTATTTGGTACAAGTTAGGCCTAATGTTTTATTTCACAAAATTACGAGGAACTTTCGAGCTAAATCTACTGAAAACTAACATTATTATATAATTGCTGCATATAATTACTATTCGTGCTTGCTCTACCATGTGCTAATGGTTTGTTTGAAAATTGTAGGTTTCCTGCATACTCAGGAAAACCCTTTTGCCAGTGATTCTAGTCACATGACATGAGAACAATGATTGTTGTATCTTTCTGTTTTGTCAGTGATTCTAGTCACATGACATGAGAACAATTATTGTTTTTTCTTCCTGTTTTGTCAGTGATTCTAGTCACATGACATGAGAACAATGATTGTTGTATCTTCCTGTTTTGTCAGTGATTCTAGTCACATGACATGAGAACAATGATCAGGAAGAAAAAACAATAATTGTTCTCATGTCATGTGACTAGAATCACTGACAAAACAGGAAGATACAACAATCATTGTTCACATGACATGAGTTTTGTTTTTGCGTATTTATGGTATTCTCAATTTCTGATATCATGCTGACATCGCTTGTCTTAAGAATTGATCACTATGGTTTTATATAAAGAATTTTATGACCAGATATGAAAGGCTGGCGATGAACATACTTATAGTTTAGTAGCTAAGCTAATGTCTAGTCATGATACAAGTTAATAAATTTAATTATGCATATGGGCCATCAGATTATTATTACATTTGGAATTGACAACGCTCCTACAGAAGGGAAGGGCTAGGCCTAATAACATGACAGGTTTAAACCGGTACTTCACCAGAACCATTCTCAAGTTAAATACATAGAAAATTTTTTCAAAAGATACTGAAATCAATGTAGTAATGAGAACAATGATTGTTGTATCTTCCTGTTTTGTCAGTGATTCTAGTCACATGACATGAGAACAATGATTGTTGTATCTTCCTGTTTTGTCAGTGATCCTAGTCACATGACATGAGAACAATAATTGTTATATCTTCCTGTTTTGTCAGTGATTCTAGTCACATGACATGAGAACAATAATTGTTATATCTTCCTGTTTTGTCAGTGATTCTAGTTTTATTCACTCATTCAAATCAGAATTTACCTACAGAAGCTTGAACTGCACGTGAGTAAACCCGGACAATTCAGAATCATTTCTTTATATACAATTGGTCTTTATAAAATCTAAAGAAAATCAAGTATTATTGTTTCTAAGGTCCCATAAGTATACAATCTGGTTTTGTTTCTAAGGTCTTTTAAGTGCACAAGCTGGTTTTGTTTCTGAGGTCCTATAAGTGTACAATCTGGTTTTGTTTCTAAGGTCCTTTAAGTGTACAAGCTGTTTTTGTTTCTAAGGTCCCATAAGTATACAATCTGGTTTTGTTTCTAAGGTCCTTTAAGTGCACAAGCTGGTTTTGTTTCTAAGGTCCTATAAGTATACAATCTGGTTTTGTTTCTAAGGTCCTTTAAGTGTACAAGCTGTTTTTGTTTCTAAGGTCCTTTAAGTGTACAAGCTCGTTTTGTTTCTAAGGTCCTATAAGTGTACAATCTGGTTTTGTTTCTAAGGTCCTTTAAGTGTACAAGCTCGTTTTGTTTCTAAGGTCCTATAAGTGTACAAGCTGGGTTTGTTTCTAAGGTCATATAAGTATACAATCTGGTTTTGTTTCTAAGGTCCTTTAAGTGTACAAGCTTGTTAGATACTG
>NW_013683944.1:1473-2590 GCF_000517525.1 Limulus polyphemus | reverse complement strand
TACAACTACTCCATATAATACCTAGGTGTAACTCTAGTTACTGAATTTGTAACCACCATACGCATCATTAGCGTTATTTGGTACAACTACTCCACGATTACTTAGGTGTAACTCTAGTTACAGAATTTATAACCACCATACTCATCTTTAGCCTTACTTGGTACAACTACTCCATTAACACCTCAGTGTAACTCTAGTTCCAGAATTTGTAACCACCATATTCATATTTAGCCTTACTTGGTACAACTACTCCATGAACACATAGGTGTAACTCTAGTTACAGAATTTATAACCACCATATTCATCTTTACCCTTACTTGGTACAACTACTTTATGAACACCTAGGTGTAACTCTAGTTACAGAATTTATAACCACCATACTCATCTTTAGACTTACTTGGTACAACTACTCCATATAATACCTAAGTGTAACTCTAGTTACCGAATTTGTAACCACCATACGCATCTTTAGCGTTATTTGGTATAACAACTCCACGAATACCTAGATGTAACTCTAGTTACCTAATTTATAACCACCATACTCATCGTTAGTCTTACTTGGTACAACAACTCCACGAACACCTACGTGTAACTCTAGTTACAGAATATATAACCCCCATACTTATCTTTAGCTTTATTTGGTAAAACAACTCCACGAACACCCAGATGTAACTCTCGTTAACGAATTTATAACCACAATACTCATCTTTAGCCTTACTTGGTACAACTACTCCATGAACACCTAGTTGTAACTCTAGTTACTGAATGTGTAACCCCATACTCATCTTTAGCGTTATTTGGTACAACAACTCCACGAATACCTAGGTGTAACTCTAGTTACCTAATATATAACCACCATACTCTGCTTTAGCCTTACTTGGTACAACAACTCCATGAACACCTAGGTGTTACTCTAGTTACTGAATGTGTAACCCCATACTCATCTTTAGCGTTATTTGGTACAACAACTCCACGAATACCTAGGTGTAACTCTAGTTACCTAATTTATAAACATCATACTCATCGTTACTCTTACTTGGTACAACAACTCCACGAACACCTAGGTGTAACTCTAGTTACTGAATGTGTAACCCCATACTCATCTTTAGCGTTATTT
>NW_013683944.1:0-756 GCF_000517525.1 Limulus polyphemus | reverse complement strand
TAGTTACCGAATTTATAACCACCATACTTATCCTTAGCGTTATTTGGTACACCAACTCCACGAACACCCTTGGTGTAACTCTAGTTGTGTTCATGGAGTAGTTGTACCAAGTAAGGCTAAAGATGAATATGTTGGTTACAAATTCGGTTAGTGATTATAAATTCTATAACTAGAGTTACACCTATTGCTCATCTTTAGCCTTACTTGGTAAAACTACTCCATGAACACTTAGGTGTAACTCTAGTTACCGAATTTATAACCACATATTCATCTTTAGCCTTAGTAGTTTTACCAAGTCCATGAACACCTAGGTGTAACTCTAGTTACCGAATTTATAACCACCATACTCATCTTTAGCTTTACTTCGTACAACTACTCCATAAACACCTAGGTATAACTCTTGTTACCGAATTTATAATCACCATATTCATCTGTAGCCTTACTTGGTACAACTACTCCATCAACACTTAGGTGTAACTCTAGTTACAGAATTTATAACCACCATACTCATCTTTAGCCTTACTTGTTACAACTACTCCATGAACACCTAGTTGTAACTCTAGTTACCGAATTAATAACCCCATACTCATCTGTAGCGTTATTTGGTACAACAACTCTACGAATACCTAACTGTAACTCTAGTTACCGAACTTATAACCACCATATTCATCTTTAGCCTTACTTGGTACAACTACTCCATGAACACCTAGTTGTAACTCTAGTTACCGAATTAATAACCCCCATACTCATCTGTAG
>NW_013683943.1:0-1873 GCF_000517525.1 Limulus polyphemus | reverse complement strand
ACACAAACAGTTTATGGTCGACACGATGAGGTATCAGAATAAACAGTGACGCAAACAGTATTATAGTTCGACACGATGAGTTATCAGAATAAACAGTGACACAAACAGTTTATGGTCGACACGATGAGTTATCAGAATAAACAGTGATACAAACAGTTTATGGTCGACACGATGAGTTATCAGAATAAACAGTGATACAAACAGTTTATGGTTGACACGGTGAGTTATCAGAATAAACAGTGACACAAACAGTTTATGGTTGACACGATGAGGTATCAGAATAAACAGTGACACAAACAGTTTATGGTCGACACGATGAGTTATCAGAATAAACAGTGACACAAACAGTTTATGGTCGACACGATGAGGTATCAGAATAAACAGTGACGCAAACAGATTATAGTTGACACGATGAGTTATCAGAATAAACAGTGACACAATTAGATTATAGAGTGTCATAATGAAAAAGTTCATCCGCTTATTGACGTAGTAAAAAAAAACACGTTAATTTACGCAAATAGTAGAAACTTTGATTTTTTTCTCACCTATTGACATCATTTCCACCAGTACATCCAAACTCATGAGAAAAGCAACAAAAGCAGTGGCTCCCCCTAGAACGACCGTAGCAACAGCTGGAGTTCCAGTATAAGGCCAGACTCGAGAAAAAGACCTGATACAGGAAAATCGCTATGTCAGAATTAGAAGTTTGGATAAAAAATGATTAGAAATAACGAGGTATGAGATTATCAGAGAACAATAAACGCAAACAAGTAATAACAGAGTTCCTAAACACACTGAATGTATGAATATGTCTACCAGCTTTAAGGGTAAAGCGACATCTTCACATAAGCAAGATGTAAAACACAAACATGGTGAAAAGGAACAACTTTATATATTCAATATATAAAAAAAACGTATTCATACGTACATGTTACAGAAAATATTCCAAGAAACACCCTGATATATTCAACTTACAAATACGGTGTTAAATAATGTTTTCACACGTACAAGTTACAGAAAATATTCCAAGAAACAACTTGATATATTCAACCTACAAATACGGTGTTAAATAATGTTTTCACACGTACAAGTTACAGAAAATATTCCAAGAAACACCTTGATATATTCAACCTACAAATACGGTGTTAAATAATGTTTTCACACGTACAAGTTACAGAAAATATTCAAAGAAACACCCTGATATATTCAACCTACAAATACGGTGTTAAATAATGTTTTCACACGTACAAGTTACAGAAAATATTCCAAGAAACACCTTGATATATTCAACCTACAAATACGGTGTTAAATAATGTTTTCACACGTACAAGTTACAGAAAATATTCCAAGAAACAACTTGATAGTCAACCTACAAATATATTTTGATACATCTAAAATGTAAGTAGTTAAGAAAATGTTTTTACATATGTCTGGCCATCATATAAAGTACTTCAGAGGATTTTGCATTGGTAGAACCTCTATTTTCAGACGTGACGAGTCAATAATCACCGAAGACACGATATTTCAATTGTTTATACCAACTTATTTGACGGCTCTAAAAGTGGCATCAAGAGCTACATCTTGTTACAACATATTCCTACTGTTGTATATCGATGTGTAGATTATAATTTCTTACAAACTCTGAGTTCATTGCGCCCCCTCCTTTTCATAGAAGTTGAAAAAACTGTCAAAAAGTTCCGACAAAGACTTCAGGAAATTACTTTACCTTTAAAACACATTGTTGGTTTAGGACGTTACTTTACCTTTAAAACATATTGTTGGTTTAGTACGTTAGTTTACCTTTAAAACACATTGGTGGTTTAGGACGTTACTTTACCTTTAAAACACATTGTTGGTTTAGGACGTTAGTTTA
>NW_013683942.1:0-1873 GCF_000517525.1 Limulus polyphemus | reverse complement strand
TGTGTGTGTGTGTGTGTATATATATATATATATATATATGTGTGTGTGTATGTAATATATATATATATATATATATATAACTGTCATTTAGTCCAGTGAGCCCCAGTTTTTTTCCACACTGGGCTACTTCAGATGATGACCATAAAACCAAAGATCTGAGCTTGTTGGGGAATACATCATTCCCCAAATACAGTTTTGCTTACTTTTCCAATATATAATCGTAGTGCAGGTCACAACTGAACTTTTAAAGGACTTAATAAGGCCCACATGCCACCTATTGTGGTCCACTGTTCTAGTTTATCACTTCAAAATAAGGGATAGCTAGCACAGATAGCCTTCATGTAGCATAATGCAAAATTCAACAAAACAAACACATCTAAACTGAAATTATTAATAACAGTGAAGACCCCAAAATAATAATTTAATTCAGTATACTAATTATAAATTTCAAGTCTGGTAATTGGCTTGTGTTATGTAAAACGAGATATAATTTTGTATCTTTTGAACTTTATAGGTCAAAATCTAAATAGTGCATGTATTATCTAATTGTCTTCTTCAATGCATATTTTACTCTCAAATAATTTTATGTTGATCAAAATGTTACAGTGTTTACGTTCCAATGTGATCAAAAATTATTTATGACACTCAGCATTTCTGGTGTAGATTTGTTGCCCTCAGTAATAAAACTAACTCTGTAATTACTGAATTTCATTCTCCCATAACTAGTGCCAAATATGTAACATTTGTGCCATTTTCATTGCTTTAGTTTTGCTTAAAGATTCAATTATCACAAAAATACAAATTATCTGTCAGTCTGAATAGTATTCAGTGTAGGACTCCACATCTCATATGATAATGTATACACAAACTTAAGCTTTCACATATTTACTACTTACATTGAGTTGTCATGTTCATACTGCAGGTCCACTGATATCCAGCAGAAAAGCCAAACGTTTCCACAAAATGCAGGTTTAACACTGTTAAATAAAGAATAAAGTGCACATAGATAGTAAAAGAAAACAATCAAACACAAGCGAAGTTTGAAACATACAAATTCTTTATCACACAAACACACAATATTATGTCACTTGAACTGTCTGGGATTCTTCTTCTATAATGCTTGTCTGCTGTGGTTGAAGGCAGATAAAACAAGAACCTAAATCAAGAGGATGGTGGAAGGCAAGAAAAACAAGAGCCTAAATCAAGAGCAAGAACTATGAAAATACCCAAGTAAAACTAAGAAAGTGAGATATCCTACAAGTTCACAAGTTACATACCTCAACCAATGGTGTACATGCAATGGAAAGCCAAGTTAGGTGTACAGGTTTCTTTATAATGTTTGAGTAGGCTGCCTATCAAGAAATCCATGCAGAAACACACATACTTGTTTGACACTTAAGAACAAAGGTTGCAGTATGTAACTTTTTACCCGTGTGAAAGGATTAGAACATGCTTAGAACCTTGAGACATCCAGTCAACACAGATGTGATTAACTATATGCAGAAACTGCATGGAAATTTAGAAAAATATTAACTGAATAAAGCAGCACCTACTAATACAATAATTTGTTTACTGTTACAAAATTAACTGAATCATTGTTTTTAACATATCAAAAAAAGATTTAATCTCTTCATGGAATTATAATTCTACACTAAAAATAAACCTGCTTTAGTTATGGAATGTAAATGGAGCAATCTTGTCTCACAAAAACATGCTGTCAGTGGTAGACAGTATACTGATTAATTAGCTTCACCATAAGTTTTAACAGTGCTCAGAACTCTAATATTGTAGTATGTATGCACACAACTCTTAAACATATCCAGCTGGCAATAAATTTGTTGATTGTCATCTTGTTCTAATCTCTGCTTAACAC
>NW_013683941.1:1957-2786 GCF_000517525.1 Limulus polyphemus | reverse complement strand
CCTAAAAATGCACGAATAGCTTTTACGGATTTAGGTACTGGGTAATTTTTACAGACTTCTATTTTTTTAGGGTCTGGTTTTACACCATCTGCAATCATTATATGACTCAAGTATTCTACTTCATTTTTCAAAAACTGATATTTACTCGGTTTAAGCTTTAAGTTCGCTTTTCTTAATCTATCAAATATATGTCTTAACCTTTCTAAGTGTTCTTCAAAACTTGCAGCGAACATTATAACATCGTCTAAGTAGCAGAAACATTCGGAATCTTGCAAGCCTGACAATACAACATCCATTAATCTCTGGAATGTTGAAGGGGCATTGCATAAGCCGAAAGGCATTCTGTTAAACTGGTATTTACCTGAAGGTAATACGAAGGTGCTTTTAGCTTTATCTTCTTCTATTTCTACTTGCCAATATCCACTTTGCAAATCCATAGACGAAAAGTATTTACTTTTACCTAACCTATCTAAGGTTTCTTGGATATTAGGTAAATGGGTAAACGTCTTTGACTGTTACTCCGTTCACGAAAATCCACACAGAACCATAATTTTCCGTCCTTTTTCGGAACTAATAGAACTGGAGATGCATACGGACTACTACTGTCCTCTATTACACCTTGTTCAAGCATCTCTTTTACACATTATTTTAATTCAACCCTGTGTTTTTCGGGCACATCTTTTACACATTATTTTAATTCAACCCTGTGTTTTTCGGGCACATCCACCTCTGTAATACCATGATAGAATGGAATGGCACTTGTTAAGTGTGTTGCGCCGTGGGGCCATATAACTGCTTAATTCTAACTTATTTCTAACTTACACTACTT
>NW_013683941.1:0-1045 GCF_000517525.1 Limulus polyphemus | reverse complement strand
AAAATGCACGAATATCTTTTACGGATTAAGGTACTGGGTAATTTCTACAGAATTCTATCTTTTTAGGGTCTGGTTTTACACCATCTGCAGTCACTATATGACCCAAGTATTCTACTTCATTTTTCAAAAACTGATATTTACTCGGTTTAAGCTTTAAGTTCGCTTTTCTTAATGTATCAAATATATGTCTAAACCTTTCTAAGTGTTCTTCAAAACTTGCAGCAAACACTATAACATCGTCTAAGTAACAGAAACATTCAGAATCTTGCAAGCCTGACAATACAACATCCATTAATCTATGGAATGTTGAAGGGGCATTGCATAAGCTGAAAGGCATTCTGTTAAACTGGTATTTACCTGAAGGTAATACGAAGGTGGTTTTTGCTTTATCTTCTTCTATTTCTACTTTCCAATATCCACTTTGCAAATCCATAGATGAAAAGTATTTACTTTTACCTAACCTATCTAAGGTTTCTTGGATATTACGTAAATGGGTAAACGTCTTTGACTGTTACTCCGTTCAAGAAAATCCACACAGAACCATAATTTTCCGTCCTTTTTAGGAACTAATAGAACTGGAGATGCGTACGGACTACTACTGTCCTCTATTACACCTTGTTCAAGCATCTCTTTTACACATTATTTTAATTCAACCGTGTTTTTCGGGCACATCCACCTCTGTATTACCATGATTGAGCGGAATGGCACTTGTTAAGTGTGTTGCACCATGAGACCATATAACTGCTTAATTCTAACTTATTTCTAACTACACTATTTATAGTACTTCGGCTGACTTTCTTGCTTTTTCCGCCTTTCTTTACTCTAACCAACCTGTCATTAGCTACTCCAAAAATCCTCGAGACTGCACCAGCTGTAAAGATTAGCACCCAGGTGAGCTTAATTATTGGAGTTTCAATTAAAACCAATATTTACACCAAATTTATTTATTGGAGGATTTGTCGTGACGAGTGGAGCCACAAGTTGCTAACTCGAGGAGTTTACAGTTAGACTAAAAAATACGAGTCTCAGACCAACAGTACACACT
>NW_013683940.1:0-1875 GCF_000517525.1 Limulus polyphemus | reverse complement strand
CCCAAGGTTTCATTAAATTGCTTTCATGCAGGATAATAATGTTTATGTAATTGTGATTCTTGTGTCTGTGTTTAGTGTTAAGGGTATAAACGTATGTAAGGTCATAATGTCTGTGTTTAGTGCTAAGGGTATCCACGTATGTAAGGTTCTAATGTGTGTAAATAGTGTAATGAGTATACACGTATGTAAGCTTCTAATGTATGTGTATTTAGTGTTAAGGGTATCCACGTATGTGTGTTTCTAATGTGTGTAAATTTACAGAGAACAAAGATCTTGTTAAATTGATGTTAAATATACACCACATTGATGTACACCAGTGTCGGACCTAACAACAACAAATCTCTAACGTTAACTAAACAACATATAATGTTAAATATACACCACATTGATGTACACCAGTGTTGTACCTAACAACAACAAATCTCTAACGTTAACTAAACAACATATAATGTTAAATATACACCACATTGATGTACACCAGTGTTAGGCCTAAGAACAACAAATCTCTAACGTTAACTAAACAACATATAATGTTAAATATACACCACATTGATGTACACCAGTGTTAGGCCTAACAACAACAAATCTCTAACGTTAACTAAACAACATAGAATGTTAAATATACACCACATTGATGTACACCAGTGTTAGGCCTAACAACAACAAATCTCTAACGTTAACTAAACAACATATAATGTTAAATATACACCACATTGATGTACACCAGTGTTAGGCCTAACAACAACAAATCTCTAACGTTAACTATATAACATAGGATGTTAAATATATCTACAACACAAACATACAGGGTTTTGTATCTTCCAGTATTAAGCTTTTTTAACGTGGTTGAAGAACTATTCTTTGGTAAGGACTTGGCACCAAGTCAGAAGAAAACGGACCAAGGTTCTTTTCCATATATGTAGAATACTTCCTAAAACATATCCACCCCATTACGCTTATAAATCGCTGTTTGTTAATTTACTGCTACGTCTGGATAGCCGATCGAGCGTGGCCTAGTGGTTAGCATGCCGGATAACGGATCTTCGAGTCCGAAGTTCGTGTCCCTTACTGAAAAACAAAACCAAACAAAAACCGTACCATGAGGCCGTGGGTGTATTTGTTTTATTAGTATGGAGTTCCAATACCACTATTTGGTGAGAAATGAGTAACCGAAGAGTTGGCGGAAGATGCTGCTCACTAGGTAGTAGGAGGGCTTAGTCTATGAGTTCAAGATTAAGGACTGCTTGAATAGGTAGCCCTTGAGTAGCTTTATCCGAGTTTTTGAAAACAAACTTTATATGTAGCTTCTTCTGATTAGAAATGGTTATTTTATTCTACGGGATTTCACTAAACCCAATATCCTTAAACAAACAACGTTGGTAACTAAACTAACAGGATCACGTGGGAAGAACGTTATCCAGAAAATGGTATACGTATTTCACATTGATCCTTGCGCACAACACCAATAAAAAACTTTGTTTGTAAATTAAGACTCACTAATTATCTAGAACACTTTGATACTCTCAGGATAAAATAACTTGGATTTTATTTTATTTTTTGCCCTCATGACGTCAACAGGATATCCGATTAATTTCGTTGAGATTACGAGTTCAACCAGTCAGTTCTACAAACGGTATGTTACCTGTCCGTCCTGCCTTACAGTTTACAAAGGCAGGTAAGGGTAACAACTTTCAGAAAATCTGGCTTCACATTAAAAGTCACAAATTTGCTAAAATCTGAATTAGTAAAAACAAAAAGTGGACAAGGACTTTAAAGTACTGTCTGTGTTTGTTATTATTGTTCACTAGTACTATATTGTCTGTGTTTGATATTATTGTTCACTAGTACTATAGTGTCTGTGTTTGTATTATTGTT
>NW_013683939.1:0-1875 GCF_000517525.1 Limulus polyphemus | reverse complement strand
TGTAAGTCAAAGTGTTCTAATCTTTGTCATGTTCCTAAACTCTAACTATTTCAGTCGACTTCTCCTGTAAGTCAAAGAGTTCAAATCTTTGTCATGTTTCTAAACTCTAACTATTTCAGTCAAGTTCTCCTGTAAGTCAAAGGTGTTCTAATCTTTGTCATGTTCCTAAACTCTAACTATTTCAGTCCACTTCTCCTGCAAGTCAAAAAATTTAGTATAGAAATAATTTTGTCCAATCTGCGATCGAACATTATACATAAATACCTCTTGAAGGTGATCAACGTGGTCGCTAAATTTTTCTGCGTAGTTTTCTAATTTTTCTCGATCTCCTGTGACGGCCGCGTTCTTGAGACGGTTCATTAATTCAACCTCATTTGTCACTTTAAAGAGTTCATCTGAATGGTCAAGAGTTGTATCTTGAAGCTTCACACAAAAAGAGAAAGTCGTTATTTGAAATACACACTTAGCTGCTTTAAAAAATGACCACAATACACCAGGTTACAATGTTATTAAAAACACATGTGGTTGTGTAAATTAAAATTCTTAACATTTTCATCAACTGTTTTACTTCCGGGCAGGACACACCAGTGGGATTCTTCTCTCTAACTGGTACATAGTGATAAGTGTAAACGTCATTAGATCACCTTACACTTTGGATGCCAGTAATTGTTCTGTAGTAATAACAAGTGCAGATACTCAGTTCCCACGATGACCTAACTGATGGAAATAATTACGTGAAACGAAGCTGTTCTGTAGTAATAACCACTGCAGACACTCAGTTCCCACGATGACCTAACTGATGGAAATAATTACGTGAAACGAAGCTGTTCTGTAGTAACAACCACTGCAGACACTCAGTTCCCACGTTGAACTAACTGATGGAAATGATTACGTGAAACGAAGCTGTTCTGTAGTAACAACCAGTGCAGACACTCAGTTCCCACGTTGACCTAACTGATGGAAATAATTACGTGAAACGAAGCTGTTCTGTAGTAACAACCAGTGCAGACACTCAGTTCCCACGATGACCTAACAGATGGAAATAATTACGTGAAACGAAGCTGTTCTGTAGTAACAACCAGTGCAGACACTCAGTTCCCACGTTGACCTAACTGATGGAAATAATTACGTGAAACTAAAGATAAAATTTACACGAGCGAGATGGACATTTGTCTCACAATCTGTAGTGAATATGTAATACCTCATTTATCATGGTATCATAATTACAATAAGTTATACGAATGATTCAGTATTACCATAGACAACAATCAGATAAGCGTATCTCCTCAGGTAGGAAGAAGTTCACGAGAGAATGTGTGTTTTGTACAACTTACACAATCTTGCTCCGTGATTTTTAATGGAAACCATTCTTATTTTTGTAAACGTTCTTTCTCTTCTAGGTTAAAATTCATTAGCTCTTGCGTAACGTTCAATGTTAAAAACTCACAATTTTTTTTAAAAACAACGATTGTATTTTACAAAATTATAAAAAATGAGATTGTTTCCAGTCTCAAAATTACAATAAACTACAAATAATTTACTGTACAGAGTAAAAATAATAATGATAAACCGATGAGACTGGAAAACAGTATCATACTCACTACATGTTTCGACCAATATTACTGCGTCATCCTCGGGAGTGTAATGTTTATACAATTATCATCAAATCACTAGTTTAAGTATTAAAGTTCACGCCATCTATTGACAATATACGTGAATCTATTGAGATAATTAAATGTAAAAAAAAAGTAAATTGAAGTTAGAGAATAAGGATGATGGACCTGATGTTAAGCAGTCTTCATTGACATTATGTGGTTGGTTTATTTGTGTAAGGTTATACATGGAGTAATATACTTTGGTTTAAACCAGATTTTG
>NW_013683938.1:2829-5837 GCF_000517525.1 Limulus polyphemus | reverse complement strand
CCTAATAATCCGAGTGTGTCACCCGATAATGAAAGTTACTCAAATGACCACATTTATAAGTTTGTTTGTTTTAGTAGCGAAAGTATCCGGTTTTATTCAAATCAGTAGTTCTGTTCGTTAAAAGTTCTACTTTACGATCAGAGTAAGAGCGTAACACAATCTAAATCACACTAAGATATTTGCAAGGCCTCAATTGAACAATTCTTTGGTAAAAAATCCAAGATTTAAAAACAAAACTTAGTGTGAATAAACGTATACATGACATCTGCTCACTTGAGACGAAAAAACATATGTCGACTTTATACAGTACTGAACTATCGGAGAACACAGTATTTCTAATTTCAACAGGAAAACCCGATTCCTATTACATCTGTGAACACATTTCTGAATTTATAGACTAGTAGAAATACACAACTTGGTGGGCACAATGACGCATGCACTGCACAGCCTATCCTCTCGTTCGACCACGGCAAGTCATCTCAAACTGCACGGAAGCCACGCCTTTTACTACAAGCACCTCTAAAATTACCAACAAACCAAGAAAGATGCGAAGAGAAATAACTTTAATTCTGACCACCCCTGGGTTATTAAACCTAAATACCTATCAATATTGGATCGGACACTTCAGCGTGAACCTTTACTTTCAATAGCGAGAAACAGAAAATAAATAAATCCGTCCTTGCTTATCGACAGTATTATAAAAGTGTTAAAGTAAATGGCATCCTATTTAGTTACTGAACTTCGGCTAAATGTTGATCCAAAAGTAACGAGTATTTAATTTCGAAACTAAGCTCTATCCATATTAATAAAATATCATACATAGAATCATTTTGGCACTAACGCAGCAGCTCGGGTGAAAATATACCATACAAACAAATGTTTAGGTAGATATATGCTAGAAATGTAAATAAATTATGGATTTTGAAAACTTAAAAATTTGTGGATGTTTGTTTGACCAAATATATCTCAACCAAAAATCTCCAGCAAAAAAAAAAGATCCCTCTTTACATACAGGTAAGTTAAATAGCCAGATCAGAGACCAGTTAGGCCTCAGGTATTGTTTGCTTCTAATTTTAAACTATTGACTAGATGAGGGCAGCTAGCCAGATCAATTTGACGTTACGAAATATTTGTTTGATTTTTTAACCGATTAACGGAATTAACTGTCACTTTTATAACGCAACAGAGTACAGATAGATATTGTGTAGCTCAGTTCTAAGAAGCCTAACAATAAGCCAACATTCTACATTTTACGTATAGAAAAATACCTCTTTTTGTTATTCATAAAAGACGTAAGTAAATGTATTTAACTAGGAACCACATGTTGGTTTATTAATGGGTTTGATCTGTAAAAAACGCATTTATGTTGAATAATTTTTCTTTAGCATAAAAAATTGTTTTATTTGTGTTACGGTTTATAAGATAATATCTTTAGGACACATGAAAGGAAAATGTGCGCTTGTTCACTAGAGTTGTTACAAAAAATGCGCTTAACACTTTGGGGCCAAGGGTGCGTTAAAAGAGTAAAAATGAAAAAATAGTAGACCAAGAATCTATCGGTTCAATATCAGGAAAGCTATGCACAGATAGCCCTTGTGTAGCATTGTGAGAATTTCCGCATGGATATATCCTCCCGTTTTAAACACTTCCTTATGTTGAACATCATTTTAATCGCTGTCTGTCTAAAATAATAATAATAATAATATATCTTTTACTCCCACCCCCTGTGGCTCAGTAGTAAGTATTCAGTTTCATGACGTTAAAAATCAGGTTTCGATGCTCCGGTGGGTAGAACACAGCTAGCCCATTGTGTAGCTTTGTGCTTTAATAACAACCAAATCAAACCCAATTACCTTTCCAAGATCAATGACATAAATATCCAACTGAAGACAGTTACTAGCCAATTTTGAAATATCTCGATGACTGTGTGATATCTTTCTGTTTAAGCTTAGGCGATGTTCAACAGTCTTGATTACTGAGTGATATATTTCTGTTTAGGTCACGACAGGAGGATAATCTTACCTTTTTTTCGTTAGCATTCGAACTTTCACAAATAACGGATGAACATAATTTATATCTTTATCACTGGTTTACATCTTTTCTTTGTTCAGATATTGACAAATATTTAGCATCTCTCGTGTCATTGGCAGATGAACGATACTCCATTTCTCCATCTTTATATCCTACCAAGTATCTTATCTTTCTTTGGTCAGTGATACCCAGTGTTCCGTAATAAATTGCAATTTTTTAAATCACTAGCTCAGACATAGTTAACCTTTTCAAACCATGTAGGTGATTTCCCGCCTTTCACAGGTCACTATATACGCAGTTCTCCTAATAAGTGGTACATCTACATTTCTTAACTACTTATCCTTGGTGGATATTATCAGTTTTACAGCACATTTATAAAATGTCAAGTATTTTGTTCTGTTATGAGATATCACCTTCAACCCAGCCACTGGGGGTGCAAGCCAGTTCAACTCGGTGCCGGTCCAAATTCCGGATAAATGGGAATGGTTGGCGTCAGGAAGGGCATCCGGCGTAAAAACCATGCCAAAACCAAAAAAATTACAGCTCATTTGAATGTAGCCTCGGAAAATGCCAGGGCGTCCCCTGTATGCGATGCTCAGGGATCTCGCCTGACCCCTGTGAGAAGTGAGCGAGGGCTGCTACGTCAAGGACGGGCGCGGCCAAAGAAGTTAGTCCAAAAGCTAAGAGTTGGAACGCTGAACGTAGGAAGCATGACAGGAAGGTTGTAGAGAGCTGGCAGACCTGATGGAGAGAAGAAAATATTTTGAACGAGGAGAATGAGAGAATTGTTTTCGCTGTGGGATCTGTTGAGGAAGGTTTACGAGCAGGAGAAGATACCAGATGAGTGGAGAGATAGTGTGATCATACCAATATACAAAGAAAAGGGTGACATCCAAGACTGCGGGAACTATCGGGTATTAAGTTGATATCACACACAATGAAAATATGGGAAAGAGTAGTAGAAGGAAGGATGAGAT
>NW_013683938.1:2145-2819 GCF_000517525.1 Limulus polyphemus | reverse complement strand
AATGACATGAATATCCAACTGAAGACAGTTACTAGCCAATTTTGAATTATCTCGATGACTGTGTGATATATTTCTGTTTAGATTTAGGCGATGTTCAACAGTCTTGATTACTGAGTGATATATTTCTGTTTAGGTCACGACAGGAGGATAGTTTTACCTTTCTTTCGTTTGTACTTAATATTCGAACTTTCACAAATAACTGATGAACATAATTTATATCTTTATCACTCGTTTACATCCTTTCTTTGTTTAGATATTGACAAATATTTAGCATCTCTCATGTCATTGGCAGATGAACGATTCTCCATTTCTCCATCTATATATCCTACCAAGTATCTTACCTTTCTTTGGTCAGTGTTACCCAGTGTTCCATAATAAATCGCAATTTTTAAATCATTAGCTCAGACATAGTCAACCTTTTCAACAGAAAATTTAATGGTGTGAACGCATTTTACAAGTTTGTAAACCACTATTGAAATACATTACTGTGGAAAAGTGATAGGACAAGAGAAAATCTTGCCATTCCTTCCATTTTATGGGGCTAATTCTTCCATGCCATTACATAATGTAAATTTCAACCCTATGGTAATGCTTCACTGATCCCTGAGGCGACATTAAACGTTTTGTTTATTTACTAGTGTTTATTTCTTACAGTCAAGATCTACTGAAAAAAA
>NW_013683938.1:1424-2135 GCF_000517525.1 Limulus polyphemus | reverse complement strand
ATCCTTGGTGGATATTATCAGTTTTACAGCACATTTATAAAATGTCAAGTATTTTGTTCTGTTATGAGATATCATCTTCAACCCAGCCACTGGGGATGCAAGCCAGCTCAACTCGGTGCTGGTCCAAAGCCCGGATAAATGGGGATGGTTGGCGTCAGGAAGGGCATCCGGCGTAAAAACCATGCCAAAACCAAAAAATGACAGTTCATTTGAATGTAGCCTTGGAAAATGCCAGGGCGTCCCCTGTATGCGACGCGCAGGGATCTCGCCTGACCCCTGTGAGAAGTGAGCGAGGGCTGCCACGTCAAAGACGGGCGCGGCCAAAGAAGTTAGTCCAAAAGCTAAGAGTTGGAACGCTGAACGTAGGAAGCATGACAGGAAGGTTGTAGAGAGCTGGCAGACCTGATGGAGAGAAGAAAATATTTTGAACGAGGAGAATGAGAGAATTGTTTTCGCTGTGGGATCTGTTGAGGAAGGTTTACGAGCAGGAGAAGATACCAGATGAGTGGAGAGATAGTGTGATCATACCAATATACAAAGAAAAGGGTGACATCCAAGACTGCGGGAACTATCGGGGTATTAAGTTGATATCACACACAATGAAAATATGGGAAAGAGTAGTAGAAGGAAGGATAAGATGAGAAACAGAAATTGGTGAACAGCAGTTTGGATTTATGCCTGGGAGAGGGACAATGGATGCTATCTTTGTTG
>NW_013683938.1:0-490 GCF_000517525.1 Limulus polyphemus | reverse complement strand
AAGGCGTCCCCTGTATGCGACACGCACCCTCGCTCACTTCTCACATGGGTCAGGCGAGATCCCGCTGCCACGTCAAGGACGGGCGCGGCTAAAGAAGTTAGTCCAAAAGCTAAGAGTTGGAACGCTGAACGTAGGAAGCATGACAGGAAGGGGGTAGAGAGCTGGCAGACCTGATGGAGAGAAGAAAAGCTTTTGAACGAGGAGAATGAGAGAAGGGTTTTCGCTGTGGGATCTGTTGAGGAAGGTTTACGAGCAGGAGAAGATACCAGATGAGTGGAGAGATAGCGTGATCATACCAATATACAAAGAAAAGGGTGACATCCAAGACTGCGGGAACTATCGGGGTATTAAGTTGATGTCACACACAATGAATATATGGGAAAGAGTAGTAGAAGGAAGGATGAGATAAGAAACAGAGATTGGTGAACAGCAGTTTGGATTTATGCCTGGGAGAGGGACAATGGATGCTATCTTTGTTGTCAGGCAGATG
>NW_013683937.1:0-1875 GCF_000517525.1 Limulus polyphemus | reverse complement strand
AACAATTGTAACAATTACACACCTCATCTAAACTTTTAAACAAACACTAAATAATGTAAACCAACAATTGTAACAATTACGCACCTCATCTAAACTTTAAACAAACACTAGATAATATAAACCAACAATTGTAACAATTACACACCTCATCTAAACTTTAAACAAACACTAGATAATGTAATCCAACAATTGTAACAATTACACACCTCATCTAAACTTTAAACAAACACTAGATAATGTAAACCAACAATTGTAACAATTACACACCTCATCTAAACTTTAAACAAACACTAGATAATGTAATCCAACAATTGTAGCAATTACACACCTCATCTAAACTTTAAACAAACACTAGATAACGTAATCCAACAATTGTAAGTGTTTGAATCAATTACACACCTCATCTAAACTTTAAACAAACTCTTATGTGATGTAAACCAAGAATTCCAGATGTTTCTGAAACAATGACGCACTTCATCTAAATTTTAAACAATCTATATTTCCAGTCAATCATTAATTATCAAGTACTTATCTGTAAAACTATGTATGTTTAATTTTACTTTCTGGAACCTAATTAAGCGAGTTTTCCAACATCAAGTAGACATGATGGACATCTAAGGTAATCGACTAAACAGCTTCGTGCAAGTATACTGTGATAATATTGAAAAGCTGAGAGAACAACAACTAGTACAGATAATGAGTGTAATTTGTTCTAACAGGTCCGCGTCTCAAAGCCGCTGATGACGGTTTGCACTCATAAGAGTGATAGTCAATCAATCCGTTATTCGATTCAAAGCCGTTGTAATGGCGATGCTACTGACTAGCTGCCTTTCTTTTGGTTATATATATATATATGTGTATATATACATTAACTGACCACATACCATTAAAATAAGCAATATTAAACAATAATGAACTTAATACAAAACAAAAATATTATAATGACACCAAAATTCAGAATCATTATTACCAGACATCGTTGTCATTCTTAAATCATAATGGATAATTTCTGTGGTCATAACACCCAAACACGTTGGGAATGTTTCATCTATCAGACAATATCCAAACGCCGATGTAAAACTGGCCATCAACTGAAGAGAATCAGTTAAGGGTTAGAAGTTGAGAGTTTGAACCCACAACGTCTCAACTCCTACTGCCTTTCGCTGCCTGCAGCCAGTTGTGGGAAGGCAGTTACTCTTAATATTTAAATATAACCTTGAAGTAGAAATAAACCACTCTACAATGTAAAACTCCCAACCTCCACTTTTTTATTTAATAATTAGTAATGTTCAGCAGAACTAAAAACCATTATTAGTTCCTAAGCCTTATCTTCCTACCTACCTTCAAACACACACACACACGTGTATTAAAATGATATAATGTCCCTTAAACTTCAAATGTTACTTACTAAGTTTTGTGCACGTTTCCTCAGTTGTAGACCGTAGCTTGAAATACCATAACTGTATATTTTGTTCGACACTTTCTACTAACAGCATTTGGGAAAACTGATGTCTGTCTATCCATTGCGTATGAATATAAAAGAAAGAATAGGAAATGCACTAAAAAACAATTATATGTAACGGTGTTAGGCCTACTAAGAGCGACTTTTATTGATGCATGTTAACTTTTTTAAATTGCAAAATTTTTAAATCATGATCTTCATATAATGCTCTATTATGAAAACGAATTTTTAAAAGCCAATTTTCGGAGTATTGTTTACGTCGTTTTATGCCAATCAAAATGTCACGTTTATATATATATATATATTAAAGAAAATTCACGTGCAATAAGCGTGTTTGAAGATGTTTTGTTTTTGTTTGACTTTCGATTAGGTTTGTTGTGTAATTTTCTAAAATTTTGTTAACAAATTTAATA
>NW_013683936.1:0-1875 GCF_000517525.1 Limulus polyphemus | reverse complement strand
TGCACCGTATCGACCTTATTTATTAAGTTGTTTATTGTTTATGAGTATATTTATGTCTATTTTAATCTTTTGCATTGTGTTTGTGTCTTTGAAGTTTTTTTTTGTTTTCATATTTCCGCACAATGCCATAACAATGGCTATTCGTGTATAGCAGTCTCTAATTTTGGACTGATAGACTAGAGAGAAGGCAAACTAGTCATCAACACCCACCGCTAGCTCATGGAGTACTGTTTTCTAGCTGAATAATGGGATTTGACCGTTACTGTTATAGCGCCCCATAGCTCCAAAAAATAGCAGATGCTGCTGTTCTGTCGAACTACAATGGGCGTCCTAGCGTAACATTTAATATGAAGTTAAAGCCAATGGTAGTGAACTTTTCGGTGTCTAAGAATCTGGTCCTTTGAAAAAGTATGTTGTCATGAAATTCAGATAGCTTCTTAAGGATTCTTGTGGATTCCGATGAACTAAACTTATCCACGTTGTTTGCACCCTCTTGCAAGAGAGTGTGACGAAATTTCCTCTGCTTGGGGATTTGTCAACCTACCCAGTATGTGTGGCTCTAGCTAGTTTAACTTGTAGTTCTTAGTTGTGTTGGCCTTTGATCCCATCCCATATTCCAGAGATTTACACGTCCTAATATTGCAAACAATTAATGTACAGGTGATTTATTACTGGGATTAATTTATTGGCAAGAGACTATCCCAGTCTTGTGAAAACTCTTTATTTATAATACACTACTAGTATAAAGAAACGTTGTGGTATTTCTCAATCAGGTTTGGAAAAATCGCTTTATCGTCAAATATTCATAAAATAAAATGGATGTCGCTTACAAAATACATTTGTTTATTATATCGTAAACTTAAAGACTGATTACTGCCCTTCTTTCCAGGGGTAGGGCATGACCTATTGAGTAGCGTGTCCAGATTTTTAACCCAAGAGTTCATTGTTCGCTTCGCTTGGCCTGAAAAACGCGCTTTGCAAAACGTTATGTTATTTCTTAATGGAACAGTCATCATTACTAGGTACAAACTATTCTGATAGCTCACATTAACTTACCCATACAGATATAAATCACTAATGGGTACATGAAGGGTATAACGGCACATCATGCTGAGGTTTGGAGATTCCTTCTTAACCTGTCTGCCAACCCCCTATGTATCTAGTAGTAGGAGATTCCAATGTTAGATACTCCACATGGAATGCAGGTGAAAACACTGATAACAAAGGCTTATAATTAACTCTCTGTGGCATAACCAACAACCTTATACTGCTAAAAGTCAATGAATCAACAAGTGTCGTTGAGACTCCGGTATAGACCCTGCTTTTTCTAACTTTAACTTGAATGTTATTTCTACCTGGCATACGGGAAATAACTGCAGTTGGGATCACCTCATATGTGAAGTGCGGGTGGAATTTTACACCAATACAATACAATCCAGTCAATATATTTGGAATTTTACATCAATACAATACAGTCAGTGTTTGAAGTTATCAAACATGTATGCCTCTTACCCATTAAAATGTCCAAGTGAACTTTATTTTACAGCATAAATCTATTTTACTGAGTTGATTGCATGATATTTCAAATAGTTCTAATGAAATATTGAGATACTGCAATAACTCAAAATTCTCGAGGAGGTGAGCAAATTCTGACTGTATTTTTGAGTTCAGCACCATTAAATTACCCCTAATCACTTGACTTTTCTCCTGTAGATATTTGTGTATTGCCCAGTACTGTCAAAGTGGCATTATGTCAGGTTAGGTAACAGTATTTTTGCTAAGAATATTCTTGGTCGACGTCAAGTTACATCTAACAAATGTGACACACGACGAGACACACATGCGGCATGTAATGCTGTTTAAATACAAGAAGTG
>NW_013683935.1:0-1875 GCF_000517525.1 Limulus polyphemus | reverse complement strand
AGTTAATTCTTGACAACTAAAAGTAAGATTAATTTGCTTAGTTAATTTTTGACAACTGAAAGTAAGATTAATTTATTTAGTTAATTTTTGACAACTAAAAGTAAGATTAATTTATTTAGTTAATTTTTGACAACTGAAAGTAAGATTAATTTATCTAGTTAATTTTTGAGTATCCACTATTCAAGAGTAAATACAGCCATTACAAGTATAATGTTTTTTTCTGAATAAAATTCTATTGTTGAATTTGTTCAATTATTGACTTTGACGCATAAATTTAAGTACTGCACACACACACACACACACATGTATATATATATATATTTATTTATTTAAAAGCTTATACCCAGATTTATTTATCTTTAAAGTTTCAAACATGTTTAAAACAACTGAAAGGAACATTTCATTTTATAGCGTCACTACAATATTAGGAATGTTTACCCCACACTGTTTCTTTTTTATATACATATTTCTCTCTGCTATCAGTGGAGGGTTTCCATTCGTAAATTTTGTCAATGTTGTGTTATGAGTTTTTTTTATATATAATGTTCACCAAAGAGTCCGCTTAAAATTGATTGATTTTAATTTAGGAAATACAAAAACACAAAAGTGCTTCTTACTATCCTAGTTTATGGTTTGAAAAAGATAGATAGATATGCGTTTTATATTATATTGAAAAAGATTTGCTTTGAAGATACTAAATAAACCTCCATATAAACCCATTAGTGGTGCCACCTGGTAGTGGATGGTCAATAATAAACATATCAATGTTAGTAGTTTCTGTCAACTATTAAATATTCGTTATGCTTGGGATCTCCTACACAGCACCTTTTCCTTTTAATATCTACTTAGACGTTATTTCAAATATTTGCTGAATAATAGTCAATTACTGAAACATTTCGCCTGATATATTCAATTATTGGAGTCTACGTACCTGTATCGTCAGAGGTAGTTTACGAACTTATCGCCATCTGTGAATGGGAATGCAAGTTTTCCACTGTAAAGATTGATTTTTCGGTACGGTCCCTCGGTGGTACAGCTCTAAGTTTACAAACTTGCAACGTCAAAATCCAGGGTTCGATTCCATTTGATGAATACAGCAGATAGCCCAAAGTGGCTTTGCTCTAATATAAATAAACAAGCAATTATATTAGTATACTTTTTTGTTCATTAAACTTATAAAATAACCCAGAATTTAATATTTCTTACATTTGAACTCAGTATTAAAGAAAGTAACAACTTTTCGGTCACATGTATCATTGAAATAATACAACAGACATAATTCAGTCACATGCATGAATAAGATACAAAACAGGGATATTCAGTTACAGGTGTTAATAAGTGTCAATTAGAATTATTTGGTCACATGCGTTAATGAGACACAATCAGGAGTTACTTACTTACACGTGTTATTGAGTCACCATTAGGAGTTATTTAGTTACATGTGTTATTGAGGCACCATCATATGAGTTACTTAGTTACACGTGTTAGTGAGTCACCATCAGTAGTTACTTAGTTGCACGTGTTAGTGAGGGACCATCACGAGTTAACTTAGTTATACGCGTTAATGAGGCACCATCAGGAGTTACTTAATTACGTGTGTTAGTGAGGCACCACCAGGAGTTACTTAGTTACACGTGTTAGTGAGTCACCATCAGGAGTTACTTAGTTGCACGTGTTAGTGAGGGACCATCAGGAATTACTTAGTTACGTGTGTTAATGAGGGACGACCAGGAATTACTTATCTACATATGTTAATGATGGACGATCGGGTGTTACTTAGTTACATGTGTTAATGAGGGACGATCAGGAGTTACATAGTTACGTGTGTTAGTGAGGGACAATCATGAGTTTACTTAGTTATACGTGTTAATGAGG
>NW_013683934.1:0-1875 GCF_000517525.1 Limulus polyphemus | reverse complement strand
TTTACACGAACACCATATGCTCAACGTATGTTAAAAATAGATATGTTTACACGAACACCATATGCTCAACGTATGTTAAAAATAGATATGTTTACACGAACACCATATGCTCTACGTATGTTAAAAATAGTAATGTTTGTTTGACGCTTGTCACAGGTCAACTTAAGTATCATTAAGGTATTGTTACAGGATCCTGATTGAGAAGTTCGAATATCATTAAGGTATTGTTACACGATCCTAGTTGACAAGTTCGAATATCATGAAGATATTGTTACACGATCCTGGTCAGGAAGTTCGAATATCATTAAGGTATTGTTACACGATCCTGATTGAGAAGTTCGAATATCATTAAGGTATTGTTACACGATCCTAGTTGACAAGTTCGAATATCATGAAGATATTGTTACACGATCTTGGACAGGAAGTTCGAATATCATTAAGGTATTGTTACACGATCCTGATTGAAAAAGACTGTACATTAAAATACCTCAATAATCTTTACTGTTCTTATTTAATTTATTTGACTTTTTCTGAAAGGAAGAACCGGGTAGATAACTAGTCCACTTTTGTAGATATGAAACACAAATTGATTGGTCAACACAACATCCCACGTGTCTCGTATGACTACTTGAAAGAACATCCCAAGACACGTGGATGTAACGTTATGATACCATTAGATCAACCGGAAGTGATGTCATGCTCTAACAAAACGTATCAGTTCATATTTTTCACTTGAACATCGAGTGCTCTATGTTTTTAATTTTCGTTTGCTGATAAGGTTAGATAAAGTGTAAACATGTCTGTTTAGCTGACTTGTTCGAAGTAATCTTGTGTTAAAGTGTAAACGTGTCTGTTTATCCGACTTTGTTCGAAGTAATCTTGTGTGAAAGTGTAAACAAGTTTATTTAACTTTGTTCGAAGTAATCTGGTGTTAAAGTGTAAGGATGTCTGTTGAGCTTTATTCGAAGTAATGTTATGTGAAAGTGTAAACGTGTCTGTTTAGCTGACTTTGTTCGAAGTAATATTGTGTTAAAGTGTAAACAAGTCTATTTAGCTTAACAGTGCCATTTTTACCCCTACTTTAAATTATTAACAGTGCCATTCTTACCCCTACTTTATATGATTAACAGTCCCATTCTTATCCCTACTTTAAATTATTAACAGTGCCATTTTACCCCTAATTTACATTATTAACAGTGCTATTTTACCTCTTCTTTAAATTAATGACAGAGCCATTCTTACCCCTACATTACATTACCAACAGTGCCATTCTTACCCCTACTTTAAATTATTAACAGTGCCATTCTTACCCCTACTTTAAATTATTAACAGTGCTATTCTACCCCTACTTTATATTATTAACAGTGCCATTCTTACCCCTACTTTATATTATTAAAAGTGCCATTCTTGCCCTACTTTAAATTATTAACAGTGCCATTCTTACCACTACTTTATATTATTAAAAGTGCCATTCTTGCCCCTACTTTACATTATTAACAGTGCCATTCTTACTCCTTCTTTAAATTATTAACAGTGCCATTTTTACCCCTACTTTAAATTATTAACAGTGCCATTCTTACCCCTACTTTACATTAGTAACAGTTCTATTTTACCCCTATTTTACATTATTAACAGTGCTATTCTTACCCATACTTTAAATTATTAACAGTGCAATTTTATCCCTACTTTACATTATTAACAGTGCCATTTTTATCTCTCCTTTAAATTATTAACAGTGCTATTCTTACCCCTACTTTAAATTATTAACAGTGCTATTCTTACCCCTACTTTAAATTATTAACAGTGCTATTTTACCTCTACTTTAATTTATTAACAGTGCCATTTTTATCTCTCCTTTAAATTATTAACAGTGCC
>NW_013683933.1:0-1876 GCF_000517525.1 Limulus polyphemus | reverse complement strand
AATCTTCTTTAAAAGTACATATCTAACTATCAACTTATGTAGTCTTCTTTAAAAGTACATATCTAGCTATCAACTTATGTAGTCTTCTTTAAAAGTACATATCTAACCACCAACTTATGTAGTCTTCTTTAAAAGTACATATCTAACCACCAACTTATGTAGTCTTCTTTAAAAGTACATATCTAACTGGGCCATAACTGACTTATTTGATAGTTAGATTGAGTACGGGGTGGGTCATAACTGACGTATTTGATAGTTACATTAAGTACGGGGTGGGCCATAACTGACTTATTTGATAGTTACATTGAGTACGGGGTGGGCCATAACTAAGTTTACCGAATAATGTTTTAGTTACATTAAGTACGAAGGTGGGCCATAACTGACGTATTTGATAGATACATTAAGTACGGCGTGGGCCATAACTGACGTATTTTATAGTTACATTAAGTACGGGGTGGGCCATAACCAAGTTTACCGAATAATGTTTTAGTTGCATTAAGTAGGGGGTAGGCCATAAGTAACGTATTTTATAGTTACATTAAGTACGGGGTGGGCCATAATTAAGTTTACCGAATAATGTTTTAGTTACATTAAGTAGGGGTGGGCCATAAGTAACGTATTTTATAGTTACATTAAGTACGGGGTGTTGCAGTTGCAGCTTGTAAACCTCAAAGGGAAATATCTCGCTAATTGTCCTATGACTAACGTAAAAATAAACTTAATTGTACAATTTCACGACTAATATATTGAGTAATTGAAAATACTTTACTGAAATTAAATACTTCATTGAATGACTGGCACTCTACCAACTGAAAACTGACTGACTTGCTGCTAGTGATTGGCCCACTTGTAGTTATATTTAATGTCTCATTTCTAGGCATTCATCTAAGTTACCAGCTTTTCATGACGTAACCTAGAACATTCTAGGCCTACTCCAACAACATATTTGATTTTATCGTCACGCGCCCTCTAGCAATATATAGATTAAAGCATTGAAAATATAACTTATAATGATAATACGAGGTATAGTTTTCCAACAAAAACAATACAATTACAGCCGGAAAGTAAAATCAGACCAAGTTTCTCTCGAAAAGCACTGACGAAACAAAAGAAAATGATAAGAGTGGAGAAAAAAACTTAAACTAAGCCTGATTTTTTTAAATCCTCAAGTCACACCAACAACGAGAAACACGAGAATACTCGGGGAAACTAACTAGAACTAAGACCAGACTTGATGTACCTCGAGTTACACCAACAACGAAAGAAACAGTAAGCTGTGGTTGAGATTATTGACAGTCACAAATAAGCTATCGTTGCGATTAAAGACAGTCATATTTCCAGGTTTGGGAATATTGACAACATAAGCGGCACCATAGATAGTGTACCTAATACACACCGTTTACATCAGCGGCACCATAGATAGTGTACCTAATACACACCGTTTACATTAGCGGCACCATAGATAGTGTACCTAATACACACCGTATAACATAAGCGGCACCATAAATAATGTACCTAATACACACCGTATAACATAAGGGGCACCATAAATAGTGTACCTAATACACACCGTATACATAAACGGCACCATAGATAGTGTACCTAATACACACCGTTACATAAACGGCACCATAGATAGTGTACCTAATACACACCGTTACATAAGCGGCATCATAAATAGTGTACCTAATACACACCGTTTACATCAGCGGCACCATAGATAGTGTACCTAATACACACCGTTTACATCAGCGGCACCATAAATAGTGTACCTAATACACACCGTTAAATAAGCGGCACCATAGATAGTGTACCTAATACACACCGTTTACATCAGCGGCACCATAGATAGTGTACCTAATACACACAGTTTACA
>NW_013683932.1:0-1876 GCF_000517525.1 Limulus polyphemus | reverse complement strand
TATATAGTCAAGTATATAGACAAGTACATAGTCAAGTATATAGACAAGTACATAGACAAGTATATAGCCAAGTATATAGACAAGTATATAGACAAGTATATAGTCAGGTTTATAGACAATTATATAGTCAAGAATATAGAGAAGTATATTGTCAAGCATATAGTCAAGCATATAGACAAGTATATTGACAAGCATATAGACAAGTATATAGTCAAGCATATAGACAAGTATATAGACAAGTATATAGTCAAGTTTATAGACAATTATATAGTCAAGTTTATAGATAAATATATAGACAAGTATACAGAAAGTATATAGTCAAGAATATAGACAAGTATATAGACAAGTATATAGTCAAGTATATAGACAAGTATATAGTTAAGTATGTAGAGAAGTATATAGTTAAGTATAGAGACAAGTATATAGTCAAGTTTATAGACAATTATATAGTAAAGTTTATAGATAAGTATATAATCGAGTATATAGTCAAGTATAGAGACAAGTATATAGACAAGTATGTAGACAAGTATACAGACAAGTATATAGACAAGGATATAGTCCAGTATATAGACAAGTATGTAGACATGTATACAGACAAGTATATAGACAAGTATTTAGTCAAGCATATAGACAAGGATATAGACAAGTATATAGTGAAGTATAGTGACAAGTATATAGACACGTATATAGTCCAGTACATAGACAAGTATATAGTCAAGTATATAGTCAAGTTTATAATCAATTATATAGAAAACTATATAGACAAGTATATAGTCCAGTATATAGACAAGTATGCAGTCAAGGATATAGACAAGTATATAGACAAGGATATAGTCCAGTATATAGACAAGTATGTAGACATGTATACAGACAAGTATATAGAGAAGTATATAGTCAAGCATATAGACAAGGATATAGACAAGTGTATAGTCAAGTATAGTGACAAGTATATAGACAAGGATATAGTCCAGTATATAGACAAGTATATAGACATGTATATAGACAAATGTATAGTCAAGTATATAGACAAGGATATAGTCAAAAGATAGAGAAGTATATAGTCAAGTGTATTGACAAGTATATAGACAAGTATATAGTCAAGTTTACAGAGAATTATTTAGTCAAGTTTATAGACAAGTATATAGACAACTATATAGTCAAGTTTATAGAGAATTATTTAGTCAAGTTTATAGACAAGTATATAGCCAAGTATATAGTCAAGCATATGGACAAGTTTATAGAGAAGTTTATAGACAAGTATATAGACAAGTAAATAGTCAAGTATATAGTCAAGTATATAGACAAGTATATAGTCAAGCTTATAGACATGTATATAGTCAAGAATATAGCGAAGTATATAGTCAAGCATACAGACAAGTATATAGACAAGTATGTAGACAAGTATATAGTCAAGCATACAGAGAATTATATAGTCAAGTTTAGAGACAAGTATATAGACAAGTATACAGACAAGTATATTGTCAAGTATACAGTCAAGAATATAGACAAGTATATAGTCAAGTTTATAGAGAATTATTTAGTCAAGTTTATAGACAAGTATTTAGTCAAGTATATAGACAAGTATATAGTCAAGTATTTAGTCAACTATATAGACAAGTATATAGTCCAGTATTTTGACAAGTATATAGTCAAGTATGTAGACAAGTATATAGTCAAGTACATAGACAAGTATTTCGTCCAGTATATAGACAATTATATAGATATGTATATAGAGAAGTATATAGTCAAGTATGTAGACAAGTATATAGACAAGTATATAGTCAAATATATAGTCCAGTATATAAACAATTATATAGTCAAGTATATAGACAAATATATAGTCAAGTACATAGACAAGTATATAGTCCAGTATATA
>NW_013683931.1:1561-2343 GCF_000517525.1 Limulus polyphemus | reverse complement strand
GGAAGGTGAAACTATGCATGTAACTGCTCAACGATAAAGTGTACCTACATGCCAAAATTGGAGAAGAACTATCAATTCAGAACCCTCTGGAAACAAGAAATCGAGAAACAATCAGTAACCAAACGCTTCTCTGCAGTAGACATACGCCTTTAGGCAAGCCAATAAAAGAGTAACATAAAGCGACCACAAAAATCGTAATAGTAATACTAGAAAGTTAGAATTTTGTATGTAAATGCTCAAGATTTCCACGAACTTTCATATGAAATTTGAAGAAGATTCGTCTTAATGGGACGAGGTACCGGTTCAAAACGCAAAACCTTCTATAACTCCCTTACAACGAGCCATAACTCCCTTAAAACGATTAGTAGGAAGGTGAAACTATGCATGTAATTGCTCAAAGATAAAGTGTACCTACTTGCCAAAATTGGAGAAGAACTAACAATTGAGGATCCTCTGGTAACAAGAAATCGAGAAACAATCAGTAACCAAAAGCTTCACTGCAGTACACAAACGCCTTGAGGCAAGCAAATAATAGAGAAACATAAAGAACTTTCTAGTATTACTATTACGATTTTCGTGATCGTTTTACATACAAAATTCTTTCATATGAAGGTTCGTGGAAACCTTGAGCATTTACATACAAAATTCTAACTTTCTAGTATTACTTTTACGATTTTCGTGAATCTTCGTCAAACCGTCTAAATGGGACGAAGTACCGGTACAAAACGCAAAACCTTCCATAACTCCCTTAAAACAAATAGTAGGAAGGTGAAACTATGCAT
>NW_013683931.1:0-1094 GCF_000517525.1 Limulus polyphemus | reverse complement strand
CTTCATATGAAATTTGAAGAAGATTCGTCTAAATGGGACGAAGTACCGGTACAAAACGCAAAACCTTCCATAACTCCCTTAAAACGATTAGTAGGAAGGTGAAACTATGCATGTAATTGCTCAAAGATAAAGTGTACCTACATGCCAAAATTGGAGAAGAACTAACAATTGAGGATCCTCTGGTAACAAGAAATCGAGAAACAATCAGTAACCAAAAGCTTCAGTTCAGTACACAAACGCCTTCCGGCAAGTCAATAAAAGAGTAACATAAAGTGACCACAAAAATCGTAATAGTAATACTAGAAAGTTAGAATTTTGTATGTAGATGCTCAAGGTATCCACGAACCTTCATATGAAATTTGAAGAAGATTCGTCTAAATGGGACGAAGTACCGGTACAAAACGCAAAACCTTCCATAACTCCCTTAAAACGAATAGTAGGAAGGTGAAACTATGCATGTAATTGCTCAAAGATAAAGTGTACCTACATGCCAAAATTGGAGAAGAACTAACAATTCAGGATCCTCTGGTAACAAGAAATCGAGAAACAATCAGTAACCAAACGCTTCACTGCAGTACACCTACGCCTTTAAGCAAACGAATAAAAGAGTAACAAAAAGCGACCAAAAAAATCATAATAGTAATACTAGAAAGTTAGAATTTTGTATGTAAATGCTCAAGACTTCCACGAACCTTCATATGAAATTTGAAGAAGATTCGTCTAAATGGGACGAAGTACCGGTACAAAACGCAAAACCTTCCATATCTCCCTTAAAACGAATAGTAGGAAGGTGAAACTATGCATGTAATTGCTCAAAGATAAAGTGTACCTACATGCCAAAATTGGAGAAGAACTATCAATTCAGGATCCTCTGGTAACAACAAATCGAGAATCAATCAGTAACCAAAAGCTTCAGTTAGGTACACAAACGCCTTCAGGCCAGCCAATAAAAGAGAAACATAAAAGACCACAAAAATCGTAATAGTGATTCTAGAAAGTGAGAATTTTGTATGTCAATGCTCAAGATTTCCACGAACCTTCATATGAAATTTGAAGAAGATTCGTCTAAATGGGACGAAGTACCGGTACAAAAC
>NW_013683930.1:0-1877 GCF_000517525.1 Limulus polyphemus | reverse complement strand
GGTATATGCTTCAGAAAAGCACTGTACTTCTTGGTATACACTTCAGAAAAACACTATAATTCTGGTATAAACTTTATAAAGCACTATACTTCTTGGTATACACTTCAGAAAAACACTATAATTCTGGTATACACTTCAGTATAAACCCAAAGTAGAGTGCTTTCTAAAGTGTATACCAGAAGTATAGTGTTTCCTGAAGCGTATACCAGAAGTATAGTGCTTTTCTAATGTGTAAACCCAAAGTAGAGTGCTTTCTAAAGTGTATACCAGAAGTATATTGCTTTCTAAAGTTTATACCAGAATTATAGTGCTTTCTAAAGTTTATACCAGAATTATAGTGCTTTCCTGAAGTGTATACCAAGAAGTATGGTGCTTTCTAAAGTGTATACCAGAATTATAGTGCTTTCCTGAAGTGTATACCAAGAAGTATGATGCTTTCTAAAGTGTATACCAGAATTATAGTGCTTTCATTAGAAAAGCACTATACTTCTGGTATACGCTTCATAAAGCACCGTACTTCTGGTATACACTTCAAAAAGCACTATAATTCTGGTATACACTTTAGAAAGTACTTTTTGTATGAAATTGGCAACACTAATAAGCTGGAAACTTGGCACGTGAATGATATCAGGTGTTCAGTTTTCTGAAGAACGACTCATTACATTATTTCAGATAATGCATAGATTTTGTAAGCATTTCTGTGAAATATATAATATGCTTAGGTTTTTACCAATAAGCAACGGCATTACAATGTAGTTTTTATCTATTGTAAACTGTTATTCTACTGGCATTTTCTAAGACACACACATTTCTGTAATAATATGCTTAGGTTTTTACCAATAAGCAACGGCATTACAATGTAGTTTTTATCTATTGTAAACTGTTATTCTACTGGCATTTTCTAAGACACACACATTTCTTCTATAACAAATGTTTACAAAATTAGAAAATAAATTCAATAATGGAAACATTGTAGAATGACTGCTTCAAAAATAGTGTAGAGAAGAATAACTGAAAATTAGTTTATCTTTAAATAAGTGTTAAAAGCTTATACTGGGTATTAGCTAATCACCTAAGAAATAATGTTAATGTTTCTGTAACTAGGTTAGGCTTAGTTTGAGACTAGAACTACGGATGAGAGATTACACATTGTAATACTGACGAGTTCCAGTTGATCATACTTTTGCATGTAGTGTAGATTACTTTTATTTTGACCTTCCAAGGCTTGACATTAAATATTGATCACCCAAGACAAGTGAAAATTTACTTTGGAAAATTGAATTTAAATATGTAATTTTTCCAATACGACGAGTGTAAAATTATTACTCTAAACCTTGTTCTTATTAATAATATGTTTAATTAAAGCAAAATTTACAAACAAATAAGCTCCGATTTGCTGTTATTTTATCGACATCAGGATGCATGTACTTCTTGTAGAGGCTTAGTTTTCTACATGTTATGACCAGTGTAGAAATGTGGATTTTCATTGGTTGGGGGGCACACTTCAAATTAACCAATCAGTTCACAAAATGGTGGTTTTATGGTATTCTCCGGTAAACTGATTTCTGTAAAAGTATTAGATAGGCCTGCTTAATAAAGGTAAGATCAAGCAGGAAATTTGCAAAGTAATCTGAATTTAAAAGACAAAAAAAAAAAAGAAACTGTGTGTGTGTGTGTGTATACTTATAACAGATAATTGATTACTACTGGATAAGTGAACAGATCAATAGCTTTCTTCTTCTTGAGACAGTTGAGCTAGTCACGTTGAAACAAAGCAGAACTCTGACTGAATGAGCCAAGACTCCTTAATGAAACAGGAAACCTTACTATTCAGGTACAACATGCATTACTATGTGACTGGTCGCTCTCTTACAATA
>NW_013683929.1:0-1878 GCF_000517525.1 Limulus polyphemus | reverse complement strand
TATCTTAGTGAGTAGGGACTCCCATGGCTCTACTGGTGTTTAGTGGTAGTCTACACCTTGACACAATCCTTATCTTAGTAAGTAGTGACTCCCATGTCTCTACTGGTGTTTAGCGGTAGTCCACACCTTGAGATAATCCTTATCTTAGTAAGTAGTGACTCCCATGGCTCTACTGGTTTTTAGCGGTAGTCCACACCTTGAGACAATCCATATCCTTGGTGTTAGCTTCACATAAGTTTAATAATGAACAATGTTAGCTTCACATTAAGTTTAATAATGAACAATGTTAGCTTCACAATAAGTTTAGTAATGAACAAGTGTTAGCTTCACATTAAGTTTAATAATGAACAATGTTAGCTTCACAATAAGTTTAGTAATGAACAGTGTTAGCTTCACATTAAGTTTAATAATGAACAATGTTAGCTTCACAATAAGTTTAGTAATGAACAGTGTTAGCTTCACATGTTTCTGTCTTAAGTTTAGTAATGATCTCTAAACAAAAAACTGTTTTAGTTGTCAAGTTCTGAACCTCACTGAGAGAAGATAATAATGGTGCTATAAGGTCTGTAGGTTGTCGTCACTAGTTTATGAAATAATGTATAAGTTATCTTAATCAAGAGCATTTTTCATCTCATTGTATTAGTAACTAATATTTATAACCTGTTAATTGGTATGATATCAGTCATTTTGTATGTGCTTATGGTAAACTGTAGATTACAGACAGTTGTAGGCCTGCCAGGAAACCGCACACACACTTACACAAACAGTACATTCCTCTAAGCCACTTGGCCAGAACTCGAAATTAATATTATGCCTAAACAGTTTAGTATTTGTCCGGGCGATTCAAGTGTTGAAGACCAAAATGGTTAAACCTTAGAAATAACAGATACAGCATTATGGAACTAGCTAGATGTACATAAGCCCACCGCTGGCTGAGTCTTTTAACTGCTTAAAAGAAATCACAAGGAAAAGTTAAATTGAGTTTGACATTTAACGTTTTTTTCTAGAACATTCGATGTTAACTTGCTGTAGTCCCAAAAAACATTTTGACTAATGAGTTCTATAAAACGTGTGTTCAAACTTAGAATATTGCATCACGTACAGGATGAAGCCCAGATATTTTGTGTTTCTCTTGGAACATACCTTGTTACTTATCTAATTTTGACATGCACACACTGTGTTTTATGTTTCATGTTTCTCGGGAGTTAAGTAAAATCTTATTTTTGTATTATACAACAACCTCGATTTTTAAAGAAACTGTCTTATGATTGGTTATTAGCTCCCGTTCGATATGACAGCATAGCATCGTAGATTTGTGATTGGTCAATTCTAGGGATTACGTGACTTTACGTAACTTTGTGATTGGTCAGCTCTACGGCTTTCTGCTAACAAAGCTTTACGTGACCTTAAGTAACTTTGTGATTGGTCAACTCTATGGAATACTCTTAACGAAGCTTTAAGTAGCTTTGTGAGATATGAAATCTTGGGATATTGTTAGATTAGTACTGATACAGAGGTAGAACTAACTTGAATTTCCAAAACTTTCACCAAATAATAAGTCGTATAAATACAGCATGTATCAATACAGTCGTATAAATACACCATGTACCAATTAAAAGTACGGTCGTATAAATACACCATGTACCAATTAAAAGTACGGTCGTATAAATACACCATGTACCAATTAAAAGTACGGTCGTATAAATACATCATGTACCAATTACAAGTACGGTCGTATAAATACATCATGTACTAATTACAAGTACGCTCGTATAAATACATCATGTACTAATTAAAAGTATGGTCGTATAAATACATCATGTACCAATTACAAGTACGGTCATATAAATACATCATCCAGCCATTACATGTAGGATC
>NW_013683928.1:0-1878 GCF_000517525.1 Limulus polyphemus | reverse complement strand
ATTGTACAGTGAAACAAGGTCTGTACATGTGGTAAATTGCACAGTGAAACAAGGTCTGTACATGTGGTAAATTGTACAGTGAAACAAGGTCTGTACATGTTGTAAATTGTACAGTGAAACAAGGTCTGTACATGTGGTAAATTGTACAGTGAAACAAGGTCTGTACATGTGGTAAATTGTACAGTGAAACAAGATCTGTACGTGTGGGAAACTTCACAATGAAAAGGTGAGAAATATTTTCTTAGGGTTCGTTAGTAGGTGACTGGTTTGTCTGTACAGCTACCTGACATATGGTTCGTTAGTAGGTGACTGGTTTGTCTGTACAGCTACCTGACATATTGGGTTCGTTAGTAGGTGACAGGGTTGTCTGTACAGCTACTTGGGAAAGGTGATGACTGATGCTTAACCCGCTGGACCTGTCTCACCGTCCAAAAATAGCACTTTTAACTTGTTGGATGTGATTCATTGTTCAACAGCTTAATATGGATGAAATGTTTACAATGTTTACAATAGATAGCAGGCCAAGCTTCATCCGTTTCAGGATTGCTCGAATATGGATTTTATTTCTTATTGGAAGTAGCATACCTTTTGAAGAAAGAACCGAGTGTTAATTCGATAAAATTCAACTTAAAAACCATTTATACATTTAATGTGTATCATATGTCATGGTTTGGCTGATATTCACAATCAATCTTGAAACTGAAATACTCTTTTAATTACATATTTAAGAAATATCAATAACTAAACTTTTTGACCAAAGAGGCTCAGCTAGAAAACATGTACTAGGTGGAAGTCTCCAGACAATCTCCAATTGTAGACCAAAGTAGTTCAATACTAGGTGGACGTCTACAGATAACTTCCAGTGGAAACCTATTCAGGAGTAACCCAATTCTGGTATAAACTTCTGTCCAATATTTGTTTCCAAGGAGGGCCCTCGTGTTTAACTTAGAAGTTCTACATTGTTGCATTTTCTAGATAATCTGGACACACAATAACATTGTAAGGAAAGGGGATAGGAACATTTTAATGTGAGACAAGGGATAGGGACAGCCTAAAGTTAGGGAGAGGATAGGGACAGTCTTTGAGGATGAAGAAGAGATGGGTACACCCACTAGTTGAGGGGAAGGGGTTGGTAGTTGGGGAATATAGAGGACCAATTTTTAAGGTTAGAGAGGGATATGATCAGACATTAAGATTGGTTTTATAATAAATACATACATTTTATTACGACTTACTTTCTCAAAACTCCTCCTAATAACGAGGCATTGAGGCACTCTGGTGATGATAGTCGGCGTTGAATCTCCCCGATAGTCACTTTGTACTTAGATGTAGAACTGAGCAGAGACAAACGGCCTGGTACCGAGCAGAACACGTCCGAGGTAACACCTGAAATGACCAGTTCCCTGTAGTTGTCACTGTGTGTCGGTTTGATGTCTGTTAGGAGGAGAGATGGAGGAAACACAGGATACGTCAACCGACCTGAGTAAACCCCCAAACAGGAAGAGAAGAGAAGAAAGCCAACAGATATTAAAGAAAAACGTAAGAATCAGGGAGGAGTTAGTAGTAATGGAATCAAACAAACGAGACGTTCAGGAGTTAGTAGTAATGGAATCAAACAAACGAGACGTTCAGGAGTTAGTAGTAATGGAACCAAACAATCGAGACATTCAGGCGTTAGTAGTAATGGAATCAAACAAACGAGACGTTCAGGAGTTAGTAGTAATGTAATAAACAATCGAGACGTTCAGGAGTTAGTAGTAATGGAATAAACAATCGAGACGTTCAGGAGTTAGTAGTAATGTAATAAAACAAACGAGACGTTCAGGAGTTAGTAGTAATGGAATCAAACAACCGAGACGTTCAAGGAGTAATAAAATA
>NW_013683927.1:0-1878 GCF_000517525.1 Limulus polyphemus | reverse complement strand
CTTAGACCTACATAACTCAATTTGAATTTAGAAATGTGGGATTAACTAATAAAATTTATTGTGTATTATAAAAGATCATACGTTATTTGAACATAAGAAAGGATGAATATAAACACTGAGTTATCTGAGTTATTTAAATATTTAGCTTTGACGGACTTATCAATATATTTGTTTTAGCGCAAAGCTAAAAATGGGCTTCATCGCGGTATGGGTTCATAAGTTTCGATGTTGTAAGCCTCTAAGCTTCCCGCTAAGCCACCGGGGAAAAAGGTTTAATTTAAGTACACATTAACCGCTTACTTGGTGTCAAATCTTCCAGTGATAAAAGTCATGAATATATTTAATATAATGATCATTTATTTATCTCTTTTTCTTTCAGAAAGAAGGGGGAAAAACAGGCCATGGACCCAGTTACAAAAACTCCTGCTATTCAAGAAGTGGACGGCTTTTTTATTCCAAAAATGTTTTCCCCGGATGCTTTTAGAGATACCTTGAAGTACCGGCCGCGAGACGATGATGTTTTTATAGTGACGTATCCAAAATGTGGGACAACATGGGTTCAGCACATTGTAATGAGCATTTTTAAGAAGGGAGAACCGATTGCTAATTTCCTGGAGTTTCAAAGATCGACCCCTTTCTTAGAGATGACTGGGCCTAAAGCTGCCGAATTTATGCTAAGGCCGGGAGCCATCAAAACTCATCTTCCTTTCCATCTCCAGCCTTATTCTCCCAAAGCAAAGTTTATTTATGTCGCCAGAAACCCTAAAGATTGTTGTGTATCGTTCTTCCACCACATGAAGATGTTTCCGGGCTATGAATTTCAGGACGGATGTTTTGATGACTTCTTTGAATTGTTTATTAACGGATTCGTAGATTTTGGAGATTACTTCGACCACCTTCTCTCCTGGTACGAGCATCGGAATGATCCAAATGTTTTGTTTATCACGTACGAAGAGATAAAGGCTGACACAGAAGCTTCGGTGATGAAAATGGCCGGCTTTCTCGGCAAAGAATATGTAACGATGTTGGAGAACGACCCGTCCATCATGAAAAACATTTTATACTACACAAGTATTGAATACATGAAGAAAAACACCAACAAGCACCTTGCAGACTTTTTGATGGCTCCACCAGATTTATTGTTAGCAGATCCCAATCTTCCAGACGGACTTCGATACTTCATAACCCACGTGAAAAATTTGAATGTTCCGCCACCGAAAGAGAGCACCTTCATACGTAAAGGTATTGTAGGAGACTGGAAGAATTATCTCTCTCCTGAACAGTCGGAAAGACTGGCTAAAAAATTCAAAGAGAAAACAAAGGGAACAGACATCCCAAAACTGTGGCCAGATATGTTTCACTAGCCACAACAACGATTTAAAAATAATTGTTAATTCTGAGGGCTTGTATTTTAAATCTGTTTATTTCTCCCATGTCTACCACGTTATCTATTTAGTTAATTTTTTGAGTTTTGTACTCGATATTGTAATCGTATTTTAATCTTGTGAAGTGCACGTGAATAAATATTTTTACTATTTCTGATCGCTTCTAATTTCACGAGGGATTAACGAAAACACGAGACATTAACTGAACATGCGCAACAGGAGAAAAATGTATATATCACTTGGTTAAAAATAATAATTTCAAGTCTGTCATTCTGTGGATATTAATGTGTTTGAAAATGGGTTTTAGGAACTAGGTACACAGGAGGAGCAGCAGTGGGGTGATAGGTATAAAAAGGAAATGGGTTTTAGGAACTAGGTACACAGTTAGGAGGAGCAGTGGGGTGATAGGTATAAAAGGAAATGGGTTTTAGGAACTAGGTACACAGTTAGGAGCAGCAGTGGGGTGATAGGTATAAAAAGGAATGGTTTTAGG
>NW_013683926.1:0-1880 GCF_000517525.1 Limulus polyphemus | reverse complement strand
AAAAACATGTGTACACCTCTAGTAAGTACAAACTCTAAGTAGAGACAAGAACATGTGTACACCTCTAGTAAGTACAAGCTCTAAGTAGAGACAAGAACATGTGTACACTTCTAGTAAGTACAAGCTCTAAGTAGGGACAAGAACATGTGTACACTTCTAGTAAGTACAAGTTCTAAGTAGGGACAAGAACATGTGTACACCTCTAGTAAGTACAAGCTCTAAGTAGGGACAAGAACATGTGTACACCTCTAGTAAGTACAAGTTCTAAGTAGGGACAAGAACATGTGTACACCTCTAGTAAGTACAAGTTCTAAGTAGAGACAAGAACATGTGTACACCTCTAGTAAGTACAAGCTCTAAGTAGACAAGAACATGTGTACACCTCTAGTAAGTACAAGCACTAAGTAGAGACAAAAACATGTGGACACCTCTAGTAAGTACAAGCACTAAGTAGAGACAAAAACATGTGGACACCTCTAGTAAGTACAAGCTCTAAGTAGAAACAAAAACGTGTGTACACCTCTAGTAAGTACAAGCTCTAAGTAGAAACAAAAACGTGTGTACACCTCTAGTATGTACAAACTCTAAGTAGAGACAAGAAAAATTAAGTAACCTCAAATATTTTGAGATAATCCCTGCTTCTTACATAATTATTTCTGTGAGAATTTATATCAGTACAGAGATGAGTTCCATCTCTAAGAGGAAAATATTCCTTCTTCTAATTATGAAAATACAGTTTTTACTAACTGGGATTCTTTCTGTAGTGCATCACTCAGATTAATAAAATTTAAGTAAACATAACTTTTTTTCTTTCTTTTTTATGTGAATTTCATAAGAAGTCCAGGCTATGATCAGCTAACATTTAAATTTTGTTCAAGCTATGATCAGCTAACATTTAAATTTGGTCTAGGCTATGATCAGCTTACATTTAAACTTGGTCTAGGCTATGATCAGCTAACATTTAAATTTTGTCCAAGCTATAGTCAGCTAACATTTAAGTTTTGTCTAGGCTATGATCAGCTTACATTTAAATTTGGTCTGGCTATGATCAGCTAACATTTAAATTTGGTCCAGGCTATGATCAGCTAACATTTAAATTTGGTCCAGGCTATGATCAGCTTACATTTAAACTTGGTCTGGCTATGATCAGCTAACATTTAAATTTGGTTCAGGCTATGGTCAACTAACATTTAAACTTGGTATAGCCTATGATCAGCTAACATTTAAACTGTTTCCAGTCTATTGGAATTACTTGACAACAACTGTTACACATTTAAAGGATTATGGGTGTTTGTTAAACCTGAGGATTGTTACTAATTTCTCCATATATTCTAATTTAAAGTTATTTTTAAACAGATTAATTGCTCTGTAATTTCTTAAAATGATGTAGACAGTGGTGGGTTCACAATTAGAAAATCTGAAGAATGAAAAGTTTTATAAATTATAAATATCCACATTTGGTCAAATGTACAGAAGTAAAAAAAAAACAGTAAACACCCATTTCCTACAAATAAAGTTTGTGTTTTTATTTGTATGTTGATATGATAAATTCGTGTATGTCTAGTGTGAAATAGACATATATTCATTAAAAAAGCTTGGTAATATAATATTAGTATGTGTTTTTTTTTAGTTGTGGGCCTGTGCTCGTGGACACAGAGAGGTAGCATTATTGTTGTACCAGTGGAATGGACTAGCAGTTAAGATCCAGGACAGCAATGGTAATGACCCTTTGACAGTTGCACGTAATAAAGGTTATCATAACCTAGCAGAGGACTTGGAACAAGTTCAGTTCCAGGAAAGTATTTCAGGGTGAGTAACTGTTGATTTTAATAAGGGTTATCATAACCTAGCAGAGGACTTGGAACAAGTTCAGTTCCAGG
>NW_013683925.1:0-1881 GCF_000517525.1 Limulus polyphemus | reverse complement strand
CATTAAGACTGTTACTCACTAGACATATTTCTGTCACTAAGACTGTTACTCACTAGACATATTTCTGTCACTAAGACTGTTACTCACTAGACATATTTCTGTCACTAAGACTGTTACTCACTAGACATATTTCTGTCACTAAGACTGTTACTTACTAGACATATTTCTGTCACTAAGACTGTTACTTACTAGACATATTTCTGTCACTAAGACTGTTACTCACTAGACATATTTCTGTCATTAAGACTGTTACTCACTAGACATATTTCTGTCACTAAGACTGTTACTCACTAGACATATTTCTGTCACCAAGACTGTTACTCACTAGACATATTTCTGTCAATAAGGCTGTTACTCACTAGACATATTTCTGTCAATAAGGGCTGTTACTCACTAGACATATTTCTGTCACTAAGATTGTTACTCACTAGACATATATCTGTCACTAAGGCTGTTACTTACTAGACATGTTTCTGTCATTAAGACTGTTACTTACTAGACATATTTCTGTCACTAAGACTGTTATTTACCAGGTACATTTCTATCGGTAAGACTGTTATTTACCAGGTATATTTCTGTCACTAAGGCTGTTATTTACCAGGTATATTTCTGTCATTAAGACTGTTACTTACTAGACGTATTTCTGTCACTAAGACTGTTACTCACTAGACATATTTCTGTCACTAAGACTGTTACTTACTACACATATTTCTGTCACTAAGACTGTTACTCACTAGACATATTTCTGTCACTAAGACTGTTACTCACTAGACATATTTCTGTCACTAAGACTGTTACTTACTAGACATATTTCTGTCATTAAGACTGTTACTCACTAGACATATTTCTGTCACTATGACTGTTACTCACTAGACATATTTCTGTCAATAAGACTGTTACTCACTAGACATATTTCTGTCAATAAGGCTGTTACTCACTAGACATATTTCTGTCACTAAGATTGTTACTCACTAGACATATATCTGTCACTAAGGCCGTTTTTCACTATGTCCATGTTGTATTTTTTATATTTTCGCCACCCTTCGCTGTAATAAAATAAAGTTATATTCATAAGTAGTTCTTTAAAGTACACCAACTCGATTTACTGAACCGCAAGGATACAAAAACTTAGGAATAACTTACATGAGTAGGTCTTTAGAGGACATCAACTAAACTTATAAATATACAGATAACGAAATTGAGGAATAGGTCGCATATGTAGGTCTTTACAGTGTGAAAATCACCAAATTTAAGTAACCGAAAAAATACAAAAATTAATAACAGGTTTGAAAATCACCAAATTTTATATGTTTCCAGTTTCCAGTCAATTGTATGACCTTGATTAAAGTAATAACACTAGTGGTGTCCTTTATATGTTTGTATACTTTCGACAAAGGATATTTCTTAAGGATATTTGTTCTGTAGGGCAGCTGCCTGTTTACACAGTAGCGCGGATGTTTTTCTTTGTGGTCTTTGTGAAAAAGAGAGACCCCCCCACCTCCCAACGATATTTTTGACTGTACTGAGGGATACGTTAGCATCAGTAGTATCTCCAGTTGTGGGCGTTTAACGTGCGCTTTTGTTCTAGGCTATACAATCTGACCCAAAACGCTAGCTCGAAACGACATCTTCCGGAGATAAAAATATATGTATTAAACTTGCCGGTTTGTACTCTATTCTTTAATTTATATTATATATATATTATATTATATTCATAGATCAATTCAATAGCCATATTTTTATGATAAACAGAAAAAACGTACTTGTGATAATATCTATATCATTAATAACATATATTGTCTACTTGATTTATAATAAACCATTACTGCAAATATAAACCATTACTGCATATATAAACACAGAATATAAACTATTACTGCA
>NW_013683924.1:0-1881 GCF_000517525.1 Limulus polyphemus | reverse complement strand
GTACAGTAGCAGTACCAGCTAACACATATAACCACTTAATAATGTACAGTAGCAGTACCAGCTAACATATATAGACACTTAATAATGTACAGTACCAGTACTAGCTAACATATATAACCATTTAATAATGTACTGAAGCAGTACCAGCTAACACATATAAACACTTAATAATGTACTGTAGCAGTACTAGCTAACACACATAAACACTTAATAATGTACAGTAGCAGTACCAGCTAACACATATAAACACTTAATAATGTACTATAGCAGTACCAGCTAACACATATACACACTTAATAATGTACTGTAGCAGTACCAGCTAACATATATAGACACTTAATAATGTACAGTAGCAGTACCAGCTAACATATATAAACACTTAATAATGTACAGTAGCAGTACCAGCTAACATATATAAACACTTAATAATGTACTGTAGCAGTACCAGCTAACACATATAACCACTTAATAATGTACAGTAGTAGTACCAGCTAACATATATAAACACTTAATAATGTACAGTAGTAGTACCGGCTAACATATATAACCACTTAATAATGTACAGTAGCAGTACCAGCTAACACATATAGACACTTAATAATGTACAGTAGCAGTACCAGCTAACATATATAAACACTTAAAAATGTGCAGTAGTAGTACCAGCTAACATATATAAACACTTAATAATGTACTGTAGCAGTACCAGCTAACATATATAACCACTTAATAATGTACAGTAGCAGTACCAGCTAACATATATAGTCACTTAATAATGTACAGTAGCAGTACCAGCTAACATATATAAACCCCTAAAAATGTGCAGTAGTAATACCAGCTAACATATATAACCACTTAATAATGTACAGTAGCAGTACTAGCTAACACACATAAACACTTAATAATCTACAGTAGCAGTACCAGCTAACACATATAAACACTTAATAATGTACTGTAGCAGTACAAGCTAACATATATAACCACTTAATAATGTACGGTAGTAGTACTAGCTAACGCATATAAAAACTTAATAATATACAGTAGCAGTACCAGCTAACACATATAAACACTTAATAATGTACAGTAGTAATACCAGCTAACATATATAACCACTTAATAATGTACAGTAGCAGTAGCGGCCAACATATATAAACACTTAATAATGTACAGTAGCAGTACCAGCTTACATATAGAGACACTTAATAATGTACAGTAGCAGTACCAGCTACATATATAAACATTTAATGATGTACAGTAGCAGTACAAGCTAACATATATAACCACTTAATAATGTACGGTAGTAGTACTAGCTAACACATATAAAAACTTAATAATGTACAGTAGCAGTACCAGCTAACACATATAAACACTTAATAATGTACAGTAGCAGTACCAGCTAACATATATAACCACTTAGTACTGTACTGTAGTAGTACCAGCTAACATATATAACCACTTAATAATGTACAGTAGTTGTACCAGCTAACACATATATAAACACATAATAATGTACAGTAGCAGTACCAGCTAACATATATAGACACATAATAATTTACAGTAGCAGTACCAGCTAACATATATAAACACATAATAATTTACAGTAGTAGTACCAGCTAACATATATAACCACTTAATAATGTACAGTAGCAGTACCAGCTAACGTATATAACCACTTAATAATGTACAGTAGTAGTACCAGCTAACACATATATAAACACATAATAATGTACAGTAGCAGTACCAGCTAACATATATAGACACATAATAATTTACAGTAGCAGTACCAGCTAACACATATAACCACTTAATAATGTACAGTAGCATGACCAGCTAACATATATAGACACATAATAATGTACAGTAGCAGTACCAGCTAACACATAT
>NW_013683923.1:0-1882 GCF_000517525.1 Limulus polyphemus | reverse complement strand
GCATGAAGTGACTTATGTAGGATTAGCATGGAGCTTTGCTGTCTTCTCTAGGATTAACACTCATGAAGTGACTTATGTAGGATTAGCATGGAGCTTTGCTGTCCTCTCTAGGATTAACTCATATAGTGGCTATTATACCGGATTAGCATAGAATTTTGCTGTCTTCTCTAGGATTAACTCATATAGTGGCTATTATACCAGATTAGCATAGAACTTTGCTGTCCTCTATATAATTGACTCATATAGTGACTATTATACCGGATTAGGATGTAACTTTGCTGTCCTCTATATAATTGACTCATATAGTGAATATTATACCGGATTAGGATGTAACTTTGCTGTCCTCTCTAGGATTAACCTAAATCGGATTAGCATGAAGAAAGCCTGAAGAGTTACAGGATAAGCCAATCACTATATATGAAGAATATCAGTTATTAAATTAAATGTTTGGAGTATGTGTTTAAACTGTTTATTAGACCAGTAATGGGTATAACAGTACAAAGACTGGAGTGATCTGAACTTTAGAAGTAAGCTCAAGCTCTCGTAGAAAATAGTGCTTAGGAATCGCTTTATTTTATCTATAACTTAGCCTCACGTAAATTTGTTGAATTTCGCGGAAAGATATTTGAGGTTTACCCGTGGTAGATGTCCCTAATTTTGAAGTGATAGACTAAATGGAAGGCAGGTACTCGACAGCACCCACCGCCAACTCTTTAGAAAGGAACAGTGGGAGTGGCCAAAACATTATAACGCCCCTCGCGGTTAAAACACTAGTATGTTCTGTGACGGGATTCGAACCCTCAACGTGCAGGTTGTGAGTCAAGTGTCTTAACCACCAGGCTCTCACGATATGAATCACCGTATATTAAACGAATTCCATAAAGTTGCACTGTATCAATTTTAATTGTTATCAACACGTGTTTAAAGAGTATCTACAATACATGAACTATTTTTCTATATTTAGTATCAGTTTAAGTTCAGGCGTCTCATCTATTGACCTGATTTCCTTTTATAGAAAGTATTTAAACTATTTCTGTCAACTCCACTTTAGTCCCAACAAACATCACAAAAAGTTGGAGAAGAGAACTTAATAGATTTGTGTAAAATATAAAATGAGAAATAATTATTTTTCTAAAGATTCCTGCAGACATTTCTTTAGTCTGTCTATTACAAGCACGTATTTTATAAGAGTAATTACACTAATTTACTTTTCCAATATACATCAGCATGAGGTTAGGATACTTACACGAACGTATTTCAAATCAAAAAGTTTGATCTCTAGATTGATAAAGGTTGAATTATTTTGTATTCTCCAAATCGAATGTCGTAGCTATTTCTATTCATGTATATGGCATACTAATGTGTTAAATGGTATATGATACACCAGTTTACAATAACTAATGACATCAGTTTATAGTGTTATTAACTAATAACATCAGACATCAGTTTACAGTGTTATTTACTAATGACATCAGACATCAGTTTACAGTGTTATTAACTAATATCATCAGACATCAGTTTATAGTGTTATTAACTAATGCCATCAGACATCGCTTTACAGTGTTATTAACTAATGACATCAGACATCACTTTACAGTGTTATTAATTAATGACATCATACATCAGTTTACAATGTTATTAACTAATGACATCAGACATCAGTTTACAGTGTTATTAACTAATGACATCAGACATCACTTTACAGTGTTATTAACTAATGACATCAGGTTACACTGTTATTAACTAATGGCATCAGACATCAGGTTACACTGTTATTAACTAATGGCATCAGACATCAGGTTACACTGTTATTAACTAATGGCATCAGACATCAGGTTACACTGTTATTAACTAATGGCATCAGACATCAGGTTACACTGTT
>NW_013683922.1:0-1882 GCF_000517525.1 Limulus polyphemus | reverse complement strand
ATATATATATATATGTGAAATATTTCGAACCACAAAAACTTTGAATTACTCCACTACAGGATATAATAGAAAGGTAAATCTGATGCTAAAGTGATCCTAACTGATGGACTGGTGAGATATTTTTAAAATGGGTGTATCTATAGATAAAATAAAATTCAAATGTCAACAAATTTATATCGTTTATTATCATTGAAAATTAGACGTCTTACACATAGAGCGCTAGGCATAAGACATGTATTTCACATCCTGTACAGGTTAGTTCAAGTTGCAACAACGTCCAATCTGTAGGTCTCCAACCTTGAATGGGTTGATATAGCTTTTGTCACATCCTGTACAGGTTAGTTCAAGCTGTAACGACGTCCTATCTATAGGTCTCCAACCGTGAATGGGTTAATATAGCTTTGGTCACATCCTGTACAGGTTAGTTCAAGTTGTAACGACGTCCTATCTATAGGTCTCGAACCTTGAATGGGTTAAAATAGCTTTTGTCACATCCTGTACAGGTTAGTTCAAGTTGTAACGACGTCCTATCTATAGGTCTCCAACCGTGAATGGGTTTATATAGCTTTTGTCACATCCTGTACAGGTTAGTTCAAGTTGTAACGACGTCCTATCTATAGGTCTCCAACCGTGAATGGGTTTTACATTGCCACTCGTCTGAAATCTGGAAACCCATCGCGTTGAGGAGAACCAAGCATCACTGTCTTTTCAGCAATAATGATTTTATTAAAGATTTCGGGAGTCTATAAATAACAGAGGGGTACACGATTTCTTTTCGTAGTGATGTCTACATGTAGGAAAGTAGTGACACATGGATGTGACGTGTCACGGTGTGATTCGTCAAAGATTAGTTTAAGAATAATTAAAATCATGACCAGAAGCACTCTCCCTGCGTATCAATAAGCTTACCGAAACTATCTTATACCCGTTGGTACGTGTATTATTAATGAAAGATAAGCTATACAATGTATGGGGATGGACTTTGTTACGGTGATAATCGTGACCTTAAGGTCTAGAGGGTCGTTTAATAATAAAATTAATATCTTACAGCATAATAGGTAAGACATCACTTAAGACTGATGATGCTTCGAATAGATGTTGAACTTGAAAAAACAAAAATGATGTATTCCTTTTAGAATGTTTCAAACAAAAGCTGTATTTTTCAGCAGTAATCGCGTGTAAAACTGGAGAATTAAAATACTGGATATGGATCGATTTCTCTGGGGTTTCCAGATTTCAGACGAGTGGCAATGTATTTTCAGCAGTAATCGCGTGTAAAACTGGAGAATTAAAATACTGGATATGGATCGATTTCTGTGCGCGAACTCTTCCCAGATGTATGAAGACAATGAACTGATGGATGCTGTGCGCGTTTCGAATTGCTTCTCATCTATTAAAACTCAGTGGCCTTTACTGACAGTGGAAATCCCTACCGGTTACACCACTATGTGTCCCATTAATCTTTTGTTCCGCAAGAAACGGTTACAAGCAGCTGGAGGTGACATACGTGTAAATTATACATGGTAACACCTGAGTGAAAATTATAAATTATTTGAGGTGGTAGTTTGTGTTTATGTGTATGTTATATTATTATACCTTCAAATTGAACAAACTTATAGATCTATAGAAAGAGAAAAATACTGGGATATAGAAAATATACAGAGAAGAAACAGATGTATATACAGAAAGAAGCAGGCTAGGAGATATACAGTAGAATTGTTGTTCTTTGAAATTAAGTGCAAAGCTACACAATGGGCTATCTGTGTACTTGCCACCACAGGTATCGAAACCCGGCTTCTAGCGTTGTAAGTCTACAGACATACTGCTTTGCCACCGGGGGGCTTATAGCAGAGAGAAGAGTTTGTTTGTTTGTTTGTTTTGG
>NW_013683921.1:0-1883 GCF_000517525.1 Limulus polyphemus | reverse complement strand
GAGGTATGTTAGATAAATTCTTGGTCGTTTCCGGTTAGCGTGAAAAGTGTGTCAAGTATATGAACCATTAGCGACAACCTGGTATTACAATGATAAACTACTAAATAAAACTGGTGGTGTTTTTATTGTTTTCGTACCACTTTTGTAGGGTTAACTTTAAAATATTGTTCACATAACTGTATATAAGTATGCCCATTGATATCACGATTTTGGTGCGATCATTTTCAATAGATAAAGTTACCTTTCGCTATAATGTATGGCTGATCTTTTTTTCTACCTTTGCCACAAGAAGAAACACACTTCACGAGTGTCACGTGCACTGCCTAACAGATGGTTTAAAGTTCCCTACTTGTACTTGATCGCTCTCCCCCAACCCATCACGTGGTGTTGCACGAGAACATCGGGCTAATAGTTCAGTACATTTTGTTTTGTTGTCGTTGTTATACCAGTGATGGCATTTATAAGTACGGAACGTATTTGAAAACAGTCATATATATATATATATATATCCGTTTAATTGCTTGATATACCTAATGTATTTCGACTTTACTGTAAACTTTTACAGCCTCAAGAGCATTTCCGTTTAATTCCGGATGTGACGTCAACTCTCGCTACACTCTAAGCAAGTGTAAACGCTATTTGCAACGAACGGTCTTATCATAGGTCAGGCCAGGTGATTGTCGTAGTTAAAGAAAGATTGTTACAGATACCCTCGTTCGGGCAGTTACTAATACACAGGTGTATCGGTATAGCAAGTTTTAAGGTTATTTTTTTATCGTCGGAGTTTTTGTTAGTTTATTTATAAACATTGAAAACATTACAGTCGCTTTTATCTCCAGCAAGGAAGAGGTAAGTTTCAATTCTGGTTGTTTTTTGTTTTAGTTGAATAAACTAATAAGCTTGTTTAACCCTACAGTGTTAACCCTTGTGCTAACCCTACAGTGAAACATACATTTTATTTTTATTGAAACCGCTAGATGGCTTAGACCAATACTACCAGAGACAAGTTTTTTTCTCTCGAAAATGGTTTTTTATCAAAGTATCAATTTGGTAAAAGACCGTTATATTTTACCCTAAAGAAAGATTAGAAGAACAAAGCCTTAAAATAGAAAACTATCCAGATATAAAAAATAAACAAAAATAATGGACACAACACGTAGAGAAAAACTAAAAATAACGGGCAAGTTTGGACACAACACGTAGAGACAAACTAAACATAATGGGAAGTTTGGACACAACACGTAGAGACAAACTAATAATAACGGGCAAGTTTATTTTACTCTGAGACAGGTAGCATAATAGTTGAATGAGTTGGAATATTTCACATTTAATTCTAATTTTATTTTATTAAATCAATATCTTATTATCATAATGATATATTTCAGGAAAACAAAGAATATACTATCTGAAATAATATTATAAAATGCATCCACTTTTTGGCCACCAAGCAGCAAGACTTATTTAGCGCATTGTGCAACTTTTTGCTGTTTGTTCGGAATTAAACACAATGCGCTCGCTGCGCTGTGCCCATCATGGGTATCGAAACTCGGTTTTTAACATTATAAGCCTTCAGACTTACTGCTATGCCACCGGCGGGCGTATCATGACGATGGCTTCTACGGTTAATAAACGTGATGCATTCGATATACATTTATTAGCATATCAAAGGGCAGGAAATGGAACTAAATTTCTTTCGTGAATCACTAAGCTACACAACGGGTTTATCTGTCCTGCGAATATCGCAGGGATTGAACTTCGAATTTTGGTGTTATAAGCCCTCGACCATTCCGCTGAGCCAGAGACTTGCAGAATTGGAGGAAAAACTTTTATATCAATGTATGTTTGAAATAACTATCATTCTTAGGTCGTGCCCGTCGCAGGGA
>NW_013683920.1:2118-2670 GCF_000517525.1 Limulus polyphemus | reverse complement strand
TTGGTATTTGTATCCTTAGAACCCTGGCACATGTATTAATTGCATTTGGTATTTGTATCCTTAGAACCCTGGCACATGTAATAATTGCATTTGGTATTTGTATCCTTAGAACCCTGGCACATGTAATAATTGGATTTGTTATTTGTATCCTTAGAACTCTGGCACATGTAATAATTGGATTAGGTATTTGTATCCATAGAACCTTGGCACACATGTAATAATTGGATTTGGTATTTGTATCCTTGGAACCCTGGCACTCATGTAATAATTGGATTTGTTATTTGTATTCGTAGAACCCTGGCACACATGTGATAATTGGATTTGGTATTTGTATCCTTGGAACCCTGGCACTCATGTAATAATTGGATTTGTTATTTGTATCCTTAGAACCCTGGCACTCATGTAATAATTGGATTTGGTATTTGTATCCTTGGAACCCTGGCACACATGTGATAATTGGATTTGGTATTTGTATCCTTGGAACCCTGGCACACATGTAATAATTGGATTTGGTATTTGTATCCTTGGAACCCTGGCACACATGTAATAATT
>NW_013683920.1:0-1331 GCF_000517525.1 Limulus polyphemus | reverse complement strand
ACCTTATGAGTGATAAAGCATATATTGCATCAGGTTGTTTTCAAACCTTTGTTTGTCTGTGACACCTTATGAGTGATAAAACATATATTGCATCAGGTTGTTTTCAAACCTTTGTTTGTCTGTGACACCTTATGAGTGATAAAGCATATATTGCATCAGGTTGTTTTCAAACCTTTGTTTGTCTGTGACACCTTATGAGTGATAAAGCATATATTGCATCAGGTTGTTTCAAACCTTTGTTTATCTTGGACCCTTTATACTGATTATCCTTACTCCACCCCTGTATTATATTTATAGTTTGGGGTACTAAAATATTAAAAATTGATAAAAGCAATAAAATACCTTCACTGTCATTGAGATTAGCACACTTGTTCCATTCATTGTGGAATGAAGCACAAAAGCATGGTATTCTCATGTATTAATTGCATTTGGTATTTGTATCCTTAGAACTATTTGTATCCTTAGAACCCTGGCACATGTAATAATTGGATTTCGTATTTGTATCCTTAGAACCCTGGTTCACATGTAATAATTGGATTTTGTGTTTGTATTCGTAGAACCCTGGTTCACATGTAATAATTGGATTTCATATTTGTATCCTTAGAACCCTGGCAAACATGTAATAATTGGATTTCGTATTTGTATCCTTAGAACCCTGGCACACATGTAATAATTGGATTTTGTATTTGTATTCGTAGAACCCTGGTTCACATGTAATAATTGGATTTCATATTTGTATCCTTAGAACCCTGGCACATGTAATAATTGGATTTGTTATTTGTATCCTTGGAACCCTGGCACTCATGTAATAATTGGATTTGGTATTTGTATCCTTGGAACCCTGGCACACATGTGATAATTGGATTTGGTATTTGTATCCTTGGAACCCTGGCACACATGTAATAATTGGATTTCGTATTTGTATCCTTAGAACCCTGGCACACATGTAATAATTGGATTTTGTATTTGTATTCGTAGAACCCTGGTTCACATGTAATAATTGGATTTCGTATTTGTATCCTTAGAACCCTGGCACACATGTAATAATTGGATTTGTTATTTGTATCCATAGAACCCTGGCACACATGTAATAATTGGATTTGGTATTTGTATCCTTAGAAACGTGGCACACATGTAATAATTAGATTTCGTATTTGTATCCTTAGAACCCTGGCACACATGTAATAATTGGATTTGTTATTTGTATCCTTAGAAACGTGGCACACATGTAATAATTAGATTTCGTATTTGTATCCTTAGAACCCTGGCACACATGTAATAATTGGATTTGTTATTTGTATCCTTAGAAACGTGGCACACATGTAATAATT
>NW_013683919.1:0-1884 GCF_000517525.1 Limulus polyphemus | reverse complement strand
TAACATTGTTGTACATCGAGTGTATCTAACATTGTTGTACATCGAGTGTATCTAACGTTGTTGTGTATCAACTGTATCTAACGTTGTTGTACATCGAGTGTATCTAACGTTGTTGTACATCGAGTGTATCTAACATTGTTGAGTGTCAACTGTATCTAACGTTGTTGTACATCGAGTGTATCTAACATTGTTGAGTGTCAACTGTATCTAACGTTGTTGTACATCGAGTGTATCTAACATTGTTGTGTATCAACTGTATCTAACGTTGTTGTACATCAGGTGTATCTAACATTGTTGTGTATCAACTGTTTCTAACGGGTTAGATACACTCGATGTACAACAAGAGTCTTAGGTATTACTCTGATGTACATATTTAGATTCATAACGATTTAATTCAACTTATCGGTCTATATACAGTCAAATTATTTGAGTGATTAGGACCTGATGAAAAACAATGTTTGATACACCCGATGTACAACAACGTTAGAAACAGTTGATACACAACAATGTTAGAAACAGTTGATACACAACAATGTTAGAAACAGTTGATACACAACAATGAAAGATAAACCCGATGTACAACAATGTTAGAAACAGTTGATACACAACAATGAAAGATAAACCCGATGTACAACAATGTTAGATACAGTTGATACACAACAATGTTAGATACACTCGGTGTACAACAATGTTAGATACAGTTGATACACAACAATGTTAGAAACAGTTGATACACAACAATGTTAGATACACTCGATGTACAACAATGTTAGAAACAGTTGATACATAACAAGGTTGGATACACTTGATGTACAACAACGTTAGATACAGTTGACACTCAACAATGTTAGATACACTCGATGTACAACAACGTTAGATACAGTTGATACACAACAATGTTAGATACACCTGATGTACAACAACGTTAGATACAGTTGATACACAACAATGTTAGATACACTCGATGTACAACAACGTTAGATACACTCGATGTACAACAACGTTAGATACAGTTGATACACAACAACGTTAGATACACTCGATGTACAACAATGTTAGATACACTCGATGTACAACAATGTTAGATACAGTTGATACACAACAATGTTAGATACACCTGATGTACAACAACGTTAGTTACAAAATATCGAAACTGCATTGCTTCAGTTAGATAATGTCACAAAGCAGGTGAAAACAGATTTATAGGAACAAGAGTGTCCAGTGTTTTAGTTTTTTTTTATACTGGCTGGCAATGAAAGAGAAGCCGCCAGTGCAGTCAGATATCGCAGTTTTTATAATGAAATGTTTTATTAACTTTAGTTTTAACATGTTTGTTAACTAACTGTGTTCGTTTGGGAAGAATTTCACTAATGGTTAGTTGTGTCCACAAGATACGTTGACCAACGTTCCTGGAGTGTCATCAAGTCGATACCTCGGTAGATCCTGGCTGTTGTCAACACGTGATGACCGGTGGGGCTGGGGACATCAGACACACCGAGCGGTCACTTCCCTCTACCTCAATAACAGGACCGAGTTTTCAGCAGGTGACCTAGAGGATGACCTCGTTGTCAAAGAGTTGGAGTTACGACTAGCTATTGCTTTCATGGGGTTTGTATAGTATTCAGACTTTGTTTCTTACTGCGTCTAACTACTGTGGCTCGTTTAGTTTATACTGACGATGAAATTGTGCAAATTAAGTATCTGAAGACGTTAAAACAGTTCGCACACGTTTCGATCTCTGACTTGCAAATTCGAAACGGATTAAAAGACAGACCAATGTAGTATGTTCCACCATCAATTAAACTTTTCCTTATGCTTACAAATCGTTGTTTGTCTACCTATTATAATATTAGCATAATGTGCTTCCTTATTTTCTTACAGATC
>NW_013683918.1:0-1884 GCF_000517525.1 Limulus polyphemus | reverse complement strand
AATTACTGGATGGAACGAAACCGGATGCCACAACTGTAACAAAAGAAAAAAAAATCTATCAGGACATTAATATCCGTAAATTTTGATATAAAACATCCTTGCACGGCGGTATGCCTGCGGACTTGTAATGCTAGAAACCGGGTTTCGATACCTATGGTGGGCAGAGCAGAGATAGCCCATTGTGTAGCATTGTGCTTAACTTCAAACAAACGAACAATAAGATCAATATCGAATTATAAATTATGAATTGCTTTATTCACTGTGGGATTGAAGAGCATTATTAACAGCATGTTGTGTCAGTAGAAGAAAATCTATTGGGTCAAACTAGGCTTATACATTCGGAAATTGAAAGTTATTGTTGGCAGGGTTTTGTCATAATACAAAAATGTTTAGCAGGTTAAAGTTATACATCAGGGAATTGTAGGGTATTGTTGGTAGAGTGTTGTGTCATCACCAGAAAGTCTACAAAGTTATACATCAGGGAATTGTTGGGTATTATTGGCCGGGTGTTCTGTCATTACCAGAAAGTCTACTAAGTTATACATTAGGGAATTGTAGGGTATTGTTGGCAGAGTGTTGTGTCATTACCAGAAAGTCTACAAAGTTATATATCAGGGAATTGTTGGGTATTGTTGGCCGGGTGTTCTGTCATTACCAGAAAGTCTACTAAGTTATACATTCGGAAATTGAAAGTTATTGTTGGCAGTGTTTTGTCACAATACAAAAATGTTTAGCAGGTTAAAGTTATACATTAGGGAATTGTGGGGTATTGTTGGCAGGGTGTTGTGTCATTACCAGAAGGTCTACTAAGTTATACATTAGGGAATTGTTGGCAGGGTGTTGTGTCACCACAAGAATGTCTACTAAGCTATACATTAGGGAATTGTAAGGTATTGTTGGCAGGGTGTTGTGTCATCACCAGAAAATCTACTAAGTTATACATTAGGAAATAGTAGGGTATTGTTGGCAGGGTGTTGTGTCATTACCAGTAGGTCTACTAAGTTATACATTAGGGAATTGTGGGAGGTGTTGTGTCATTACCAGAAGGTCTACTAAGTTATACATTAGGGAATTGTAGGGTATTGTTGGCAGGGTGTTGTGTCATTACCAGAAGGTCTACTAAGTTATACATTAGGGAATTGTTGGCAGGGTGTTGTGTCATCACCAGAAAGTCTACTAAATTATACATTCGGAAATTGTAGGGTATTGTTGGCAGGGTGTTGTGTCATTACCAGAAGGTCTACTAAGTTATACATTAGGGAATTGTAGGGTATTGTTGGCAGGGTGTTGTGTCATTACCAGAAAGTCTACTCCCTAATGTATACCTTAGTAGACCTACTGGTAATGACACAACACCCTGCCAACAATACCCTACAATTTCCGAATGTATAACTTAGTAGACTTTCTGGTAATGGCACAACACCCTGCCAACAATACCCCACAATTCCCTAATGTATACCTTAGTAGACCTTCTGGTAATGACACAACACTCTGCCAACAATACCCTACTATTTCCGAATGTATAATTTATTGTTGGCAGGGTGTTGTGTCATTACCAGAAAGTCTACTAAGTTATACATTCGGAAATTGTAGGGTATTGTTGGCAGGGTGTTGTGTCATTACCAGAAAGTCTACTAAGGTATACATTAGAGAATTGTAGGGTATTGTTGGCAGGGTGTTGTGTCATTACCAGAAGGTCTACTAAGTTATACATTAGGGAATTGTTGGCAGGGTGTTGTGTCATCACCAGAAAGTCTACTAAATTATACATTCGGAAATTGTAGGGTATTGTTGGCAGGGTGTTGTGTCATTACCAGAAGGTCTACTAAGTTATACATTAGGGAATTGTTGGCAGGGTGTTGTGTCATTACCAGAAAGTCTACT
>NW_013683917.1:0-1884 GCF_000517525.1 Limulus polyphemus | reverse complement strand
AAAAACTGACCGACGAATGTGTGTGTGTGTGTGTTTTGTTATAGTAAAGCCACATCGGTCCATCTGCTGTGTCTACCGAGGTGAATCGAATTCCTGATTGTTGCTTTGCAAATCCGAAGACTTACTGCTGTTCCAAAGATTACTTGTTAAAGTGAGTGAGCAACTGTGATGAGTTATTTCGGAACTATATATACGTTTATGATTATTGTCCACCTAAAGTAGCTTATTTTTGAATTGGCACTAACTAAACAAAAAAGGAACAACAATATCAAAGCACATTTAATTAATGTAGTAGTACAATCTAACATTAACAAAAGTCTCAGAGATAATGATCTATTGCTCAACCTTTCAACCCGGAATATTAAATTCCACAAAAAACACATTAGGTGTGAAAGAAAGGTGCGACCAGAGAGGATTGAGCATGCGACTTAACGACTTTGAAATCAAAATTGGAGGTCAAACTGGTAGCTAAACTTATAGCATTGATAAGAATTTTACATTAAATATTCATTCATTAGTTAGCCAGACCGCGATTATTTGTTCATCTTGGGGCATGATGTTGGGTAAAACAAAAAACGCGGCCTAGCTAATTAATGAATGAATGAATGATATCATTACATATTTAGGACATGAATATTGACTGACTAATTTTTCTTAAAGATGACTTAAACAAGATAGGCACTGTTTGCACTTTAAATTAAGCTAGAAAACCCTGTAATTTCTTATGAAGGATAATATAATGGTTGAGTACGCTAATTTAAAATGATTTTGTAGCAGCCTCACCACGTCGTTAAAGTCCCTCTCGTTACGTCCAGTCATGCTCTATCTGGTGATTATGCATATTCACAAGACACCTACAGCATAGTCTATATTGCAAAACGTTATCATATCTAAACCACACCACTCCCCCTTAGTGCTGTCCATAATCCATCTATTGTACCAGAACGATGGTTTCTCAGCGCTCTCTTCAACAGTTCGATCGCATAAAAATCTATAGACGTTGCATCCATTGATTTGACCTATATGTCTTTGTATGGAAATAGCATGAATACCCGCTTCATTCTCTAGCTGCTTGAAGCATATGCGATGATTGAACAAGTATATTTATAAAGGAACTTGTATACATGGGACCTGTGTCACCTTTCCAAACAGAGATCCTTCTTAATTGTGTTGAATATTGTTATCTATATCACATGGAAGGATTTTGCCTCTGGCTTTTATATTCGTGGATGCTTGTGCGAATATCCAAAGCAAATAAACAGGGATTCTGATTTTATCTACAGCAATGATTAGAATATTTCACGAAAGTAGACTGAGTGTTTGAAGAAAAAGAAAACTCCAATAAAGAAGTTTTTTTTTAAATTTTTTGCAAACACAAATTGTACTTACAAGACGGATCTCAACCGGCTAACTTTTCCGTCCTTAACTGAACCGTTTCTCTTTTCTTTCGTCTAGTATTCTCAGAATAGCAACACAAGAAGAGTTAGTTACCTTGATATGTAAATCTCGAGACATTCATAATTGTTAGAGCAGAACCTCTGCAATTTGACAAGATATAGTGATATTTTACTAGCATACTGGATGAACTGAATGCCTCTGCGACATGCAAAGAGGAATTAAAAGTCTTTTGGGACTCAAATTATTAGACCAATTACTAACACAAAGACGCTGGCCTAAGTTATTTCCTGCAAAATTGGACACGTGATATTTTAACTTAAAATTCGTCACACAGTTTATTAAATAAGAAGCAATAATTTCATTATTTAAAACTAACTGACTGTGTGTATATATATATATAGTGAGAGAGGCGGAATAAAAACATGTGTTATGAAACCCATCCAAGGGAATAGATTGTCTTAACACAGTGTTGGGTTCTCATATCTT
>NW_013683916.1:0-1885 GCF_000517525.1 Limulus polyphemus | reverse complement strand
GGTAATTAGTTACTGACATCAGTAATGTACCTCCTGATTGTGGATATATTTAGATAAAATTGAAGAAATGTGCATGGTAATTAGTTACTGACATCAGTAATGTACCTCCTGATTGTGGATATATTTAGATAAAATTGTGGATTTATTACATACCCAGTAAATTACCTCTGGACTGTGGATATATATAGAAAAAATTGTGGATTTATTACATACCCAGTAATGAAGTATTAAGAAGTAACTAAAATGATTGAAATAATTTGCAGTGTGACAGTTCTAGTCGACTTTTACTGCTTAGTGTACGGGACCTTTGACATTATACAATCATAAGATTCTGGTGTTAACTTTCAGAACATTAATTATACATAATTATACAATCATAAGATTCTGGTGTTAACTTTCAGAACATTAATTATACATAATTATACAATCATAAGATTCTGGTGTTAACTTTCAGAACATTAATTATACATTAATGCTCAGAAAAGAATTCTTTGTGACGCTATTGTAAGCAGATAGTTGTTGGCATGTTTATAGAGCAAAGCCACATTGGGCTATCTGCTGCGTTCACCGTGGGAAATTGAACCCCGTATTATAAGTTCGTAAACTTGCTGCTATTCCACTGAGGAACGAGTTAAATAGAAGAATTATTTTCTCTCCTTTATACATTAGTGTTTTTTTGTCACATTTCTTGTAGTGACCACCTCTTAAAAAGACACACACAATAGATCCAAACACATTTAAACTCTTCTTGTGTTTATAATGTGTTAAGTGACTTCATGTTTAACAGGATAAATAATTATTCTTTTAAACACCTTAACATACTACACGTAAGTTTGCTTGAGTTTTCAATGAAACAATACAGTTATTTTTCTAGTCTGCTGTTCAAGCAAGAGAAGAAGGACAGCTGGCTCTAGAGTCTGCTCAACAACTCGAAGCGGAACAGAGTAGACACTACGAGCAGCTACAAGCACAGTTACAGATGTTGCGAAGAAAAGAGCTTCAGATCACGCAGGTAATCTGGAGTCCATGTTCAGGGGAAATCAGTGAAACGTTGAAATATTTTGTTTGTTCATATGAAAATGTTGTAGATTCCAGATGAAGTGTAATGTGGAAACTTCGTTCGGCAATCTGAGGATGAGTTGAGTAAAAGTTGTAAAATTTTAGTAAAGATACGCAGGTAATCTGGAGTCCATGTTCAGGTGAAATCAGTGTAACGTTGAAATATTTTGTTTGTTCGTATGAAAATGTTGTAGATTCCAGATGAAGTGTAATGTGAAAACTTTGTTCGGCAATCTGAGGATGAAATGGTTACAGTTGAGTAAAAGTTGTAAAATTTTAGTAAAGATACGTTCTCTGTGCTCATAATCAGGAAATTTAAATAAATATGTATGCATTTCATTGTGTACATATATATAACAACTTTATTAACTGTTCAAGTATTTCATTATGTGCATGTGTTATATAACACAACACATTTCAACTTGTTAAACTATGTATTTCATTTTGTGCATGTGTTATATAACACAACACATTTCAACTTGTTAAACTATGTATTTCATTATGTGCATGTGTTATATAACACAACACATTTCAACTTGTTAAACTATGTATTTCATTTTGTGCATGTGTTATATAACACAACACATTTCAACTTGTTAAACTGTATTTCATTATGTGCATGTGTTATATAACACATTTCAACTGTTAAACTCTATATTTCATTGTGTGCATGTGTTATATAACATATTTCAACTCTGTGTGGATGTGTTATATAACACATTTCAACTCTATGTGAATATTTCAACTCTGTGTGGATGTGTTATATAACACATTTCAACTCTATGTGAATATTTCATTATGTGCATGTGTTATATAATACATTTCA
>NW_013683915.1:0-1886 GCF_000517525.1 Limulus polyphemus | reverse complement strand
GAAACACTGAATAGACACATGGTTATTATTAGAAATACAGTTAAAATATAATATACTAACAAAATTAGGATAAAGTCAGAACGTAAATATTTTGTTCTGCATTCAGATAAATATTTTTTTTATCAATCAATAAAAATTGATGAAATAGATAAATAACAATTATTAAAATATAAACTTTAGACAAGTGATCAGTCTAAGCTCTATCGTTCTTCCTACACTTCCCTAACTTATTTAATTCTTGTTACGAACTTCTTATGGTTACAATAAATCCCGATTACTTTGTAGTGAACGTTAGACACAGACAATCTGGTATTTATATCCAGTAAACTACAATATATGATATGTATATCCAGTAAAGTACAATATATGATATTTATATCCAGTAAACTACAATATATGATATCTATATCCAGTAAACTACAATATATAATATTTATATCCAGTAAACTACAATATATGATATCTATATCCAGTAAACTACAATATATGATATTTATATCCAGTAAACTACAATATATGATATCTATATCCAGTAAACTACAATTTATTTGAGCTTCATTAAAGGAAGATAGTTTTGATAAGATTTGATTTTTTTAATTAGTGAAGACTTGATAAAGTTTGACAAAAATCGAAGTAGAAAGAATTCGTTTCTGTCTTGTTCGTAAACAAATCTTTGTTTACACAAATTGTTTCTGTAATGTAGTGACAATATAAAACCAGTATGAACAAAAGATCTGTTTAAAAGAACTCGGGTTTCTGTCAAGTCTATAAAACAGAGATTACTCTGGTAAACTAGAAAACATATAATCGTAAGATAGTACAATACGAGGATTTAGGTATAAGTTCGTTGAGTGCTGTAAACGATGTTTGTTTATTGTAGAATATTTTCTAAGTGTGAAAAACACCAATTTTTCCTTTCATTGTTTACCCTGATTAATAGACAGAAAAGTTCAGTAAAACATCACAAAGAAATTATATTTCAGCTTCTTCCTCCAGACAACAGGAGCAGGAGGTCAAATAAGACCTAAACTCCGATAAAGATCACAGACAAGTTTATTAAAAGGATATTTATGTATAACTACGCCTCTGGTAATATTAAACGTTTTGACAACTATAAATGCAATCAGTGGTAAATAGCACGAAATGATAAAATTCATGGCCTTGAAGAGGCTTTCGTGTTCAGATTCCCATGTTTTAAACTAACACTAGTGAAGGAGGGAGAAAGAGGTACCTGATCCTTCCAGGTCGTCCACTACGACCTGAATACCAGTTCAGACAGAAGAAGGAAATAAACAGGAACAATGTGATATTATTTCTGATTTATATATTGTAGTTTACTGGATATAAATATCATATATTGTAGTTTACTGAGTATAAATATCATATTTTGTAGTTTACTGGATATAAATATCATATATTGTAGTTTACTGGATATAGATATCATACATTGTAGTTTACTGGATATAGATATCATACATTGTAGTTTACTGGATATAGATATCATATATTGTAGTTTACTGGATATAAATATTATAACTTGTAGTTTACTGGATATAGATATTATAATTGTAGTTTACTGGATATAGATATCATATATTGTAGTTTACTGGATATAGATATCACATATTGAAGTTTACTGGATATAGATATCATATATTGTAGTTTACTGGATATAAATATATATTGTAGTTTACTGATTATAGACATATTATTATACATATTGAAGTTTACTGGATATAGATATCATATATTGTAGTTTACTGGATATAAATATATATTGTAGTTTACTGATTATAGACCTTACATATTGAAGTTTACTGGATATAGATATCATATATTGTAGTTTACTGGATACAGATATCATATATTGTAGTTTACTGGATATA
>NW_013683914.1:0-1887 GCF_000517525.1 Limulus polyphemus | reverse complement strand
TTTAAGGTTCTGTGTAGTTATACTGACACCTTTTCTTTAGGTTCTGTGTAGTTATACTGACACCTTTTCTTTAGGTTCTGTGTAGTTATACTGACACCTTTTCTTTAGGTTCTGTGTAGTTATACTGACACCTTTTCTTTAAGTTCTGTGTAGTTATACTGACACCTTTTCTTTAGGTTCTGTGTAGTTATACTGACACCTTTTCTTTAGGTTCTGTGTAGTTATACTGACACCTTTTCCTTTAAGTTCTGTGTAGTTATACTGACACCTTTTCTTTAGGTTCTGTGTAGTTATATTGACACTTTTTCTTTAGGTTCTGTGTAGTTATATTGACACTTTTTCTTTAGGTTCTGTGTAGTTATACTGACACCTTTCCTTAAGGTTCTGTGTAGTTATACTGACACTTTTCCTTAATGTTTTGTTTCGTTTACGGTGTGGACCAAACTTTTATCTGTCACTCAAAAGATTATAGTCTTGTAGCTACTGCAATCCCTTCTTGTGTTATATCGATTGACCGTTACCAGTGGCTGTCTTTCAGTCCGTGCGTTGGTTTAGTAACGTTCGCGCAAAGCTGCACGAGGCTAGTCACGTTAACCGTCCCTATGTTTGAACCAACAGACTACACTTGTGAGTACTCTAAACGAATAGACGTATTTGACGGTCATTCTAGTGACCGAGCGCACCCACGGTCGTAAGTTTCGGAGCGTGATTTTAACCAACGGGAGGCGAGCCATGGACCCACACTTTTACACTACGGTACGATAACCGCAAATACAAACCCAGCCCAATCTTTGTTTCGGACCGAATTTTCATACAGGTGCTTTTTTTTTTTAGATTTGTTATTATTAAAATTCTGTAGTATATTCGACCAACCAATTACACATCCAATCCGAAAAGTGTTCAAGCTTAAATCCTACAAGTGAAAATAATAATAATAATTAGCGCGCGCGTGTTTTTAACTTCTACATAAGTGCTCGCTGTGGTTGTATTGGTTATCGTGCCAGACTCTAAATCGATGGTCCATGGTTTGCGTCTCGTTGCTTAATTTTGAATATCTCTCCATATTTTGACAATTGGGTTTTCAAACCAAGTAAGTGCTAATTTTTACTTTCAAACCAAGTAAGTGCTAATTTTTACTTTCAAACCAAGTAAGTGCTAATTTTTACTTTCAAACCAAGTAAGTGCTAATTTTTACTTTCAAACCAAGTAAGTGCTCACTTTTTACTTTCAAACCAAGCAAGTGCTAATTTTTACTCTCAAACCATGTAAGGGCTAATTTTTACTTTTCGGGTTAGAATAGTGGAAGACTGGATAATGGCCGCTTCCTTTCTTATCAGTTCAAACTTACAGATGACTAACACATTCGCTTCTTTTTTTTTGTTGCTTTATAGAATTATCCAAAAAAATAAAAATAAATCCATGCGTATAAGATGTATATTTCTTTAGACGTATTACAGTCTCCATTCTATAAGGTTCAAGATGAATTTCTGATTGACTAACAGCGCATAAATATTAAGTAACTGAAAAGAAATTAACGTTCGGTAACTGGTACATTTCCTCCCCGTTATGGATCACGACATATACTTATTACTCTTGCCCAGTAAATGTACTAACTTTAATGCTGAAACAACATTTACGCACAGGTCCGGAACATCCATTAACAGATAAACGATCACTGTGGGTAAACACTATGTGAAACGTCACCTGGTCATTCAAACGACTTACAAGACTAAAACAGCCTAAAAATATAATGTGGAAAAGTTTAATCCAAACTCTGTCTTCTCTTGAGTATTGGAATACTGGCTTATAAGATACAGCAACAAAACTGATGAATATGTTAACAAACCAAGAGGAGTCTTTCAGAAACACTGCAAGGGAAGAGCTTGG
>NW_013683913.1:1657-2825 GCF_000517525.1 Limulus polyphemus | reverse complement strand
ACAGAACCTCTTTAGAAGATTCAGGTAGTTAGTTTATTCAAGTCAGATGTCACAGAACCTCGTTAGAAGATTCAGGTAGTTAGTTTATTCAAGTCAGATGTCACGGAACCTCTTTAGAAGATTTAGGTAGTTAGTTTATTCAATTCAGATGTCACAGAACCTCTTTAGAAGATTCAGGTAGTTAGTTTATTCAAGTCAGATGTCACAGAACCTCGTTAGAAGATTCAGATAGTTAGTTTATTCAAGTCAGATGTCACAGAACCTCTTTAGAAGATTTAGGTGGTGAGTTTATTCAAGTCATATGTCACGGAACCTCTGTAGAAGATTCAGGTAGTTAGTTTATTCAAGTCAGACGTCACAGAACCTCTTTAGAAGATTCAGGTAGTTAGTTTATTCAAGTCATATGTCACGGAACATCTTTAGAAGATTCAGGTTGTTAGTTTATTCAACTCAGATGTCGAGGAACCTCTTTAGAAGATTCAGGTAGTTAGTTTATTCAAGTCAGATGTCACAGAACCTCGTTAGAAGATTCAGGTAGTTAGTTTATTCAAGTCAGATGTCACGGAACCTCTTTAGAAGATTTAGGTAGTTAGTTTATTCAATTCAGATGTCACAGAACCTCTTTAGAAGATTCAGGTAGTTAGTTTATACAAGTCAGAAGTCACAGAACCTCGTTAGAAGATTCAGATAGTTAGTTTATTCAAGTCAGATGTCACAGAACCTCTTTAGAAGATTTAGGTGGTGAGTTTATTCAAGTCAGATGTCACGGAACCTCTGTAGAAGATTCAGGTAGTTAGTTTATTCAAGTCAGATGTCACGGAACCTCTTTCGTAGATTCCGGTAGTTAGTTTATTCAAATCAGACGTCACAGAACCTCTTTAGAAGATTCAGGTTGTTAGCTTATTCAAGTCAGATGTCACGGAACCTCCTAAAAAGATTAAGGTAGTTAGTTTATTCAAGTCAGATGTCACAGAACCTCGTTAGAAGATTCAGGTAGTTAGTTTATTCAAGTCAGTTGTCACAGAACCTCTTTAGAAGATTTAGGTAGTGAGTTTATTCAAGTCAGATGTCACAGAACCTCTTTAGAAGATTCAGGTAGTTAGTTTATTCAAGTCAGATGTCATGGAACCTCTTTAGAAGATTTCGGTAGTTAGTTTATTCAAGTCAG
>NW_013683913.1:0-720 GCF_000517525.1 Limulus polyphemus | reverse complement strand
AGTTTATTCAAGTCAGATGTCACGGAACCTCTTTAGAAGATTCAGGTAGTTAGTTTATTCAAGTCAGATGTCACAGAACCTCGTTAGAAGATTCAGGTAGTTAGTTTATTCAAGTCAGTTGTCACAGAACCTCTTTAGAAGATTTAGGTAGTGAGTTTATTCAAGTCAGATGTCACGGAACCTCTTTAGAAGATTCAGGTAGTTAGTTTATTCAAGTCAGATGTCACAGAACCTCGTTAGAAGATTTAGGTACTTAGTTTATTCAAGTCAGTTGTCACAGAACCTCTTTAGAAGATTTAGGTAGTGAGTTTATTCAAGTCAGATGTCACGGAACCTCGTTAGAAGATTCAGGTAGTTAGTTTATTCAAGTCAGATGTCACGTAACCTCTTTTGAAGATTCAGGTAGTTAGTTTATTCAAGTGAGATGTCACAGAACCTCTTGAGAACATTCAGGTAGTTAGTTTATTCAAGTCAGATGTCACGGAACCTCTTTAGAAGATTCCGGTAGATGGGTTTATTCAAGTCTGACGTCACAGAACCTCTTTAGAAGATTCAGGTAGTTAGTTTATTCAAGTCAGATGTCACAGAACCTCTTTAGAAGATTTAGGTAGTGAGTTTATTCAAGTCAGATGTCACGGAACCTCTTTAGAAGATTCAGGTAGTTAGTTTATTCAAGTCAGATGTCACAGAACCTCTTTAGAAGATTTAGGTGGTGAGTTT
>NW_013683912.1:0-1888 GCF_000517525.1 Limulus polyphemus | reverse complement strand
AGTGAGTAGGCTTAATTAGTCTGATGTTGTTCGGTGAACAGAATGAATTAGTCTCTTAACGTTTACTGAGTGTTATTTTAAGCTGGTCGTAGACCAGATTTTCTTAAACTAACACTTGTGTTGTCCATCATTTTGATTTTCAGACTGACGGAGACTCGTGGTAAGGAAGGCACGAGCGGTAATAGTGCTGGAGCCATGTCCTTTCTTCATTCGCTTCTACCTACTGCGGAGGTAAGTGGATCTGTGATTTGTCTCAATGATTGTTGTTCGTTATGTTTTAGCTTAGACATTTGTATTGTAGTTTTGCCACCGGGAAGCTTTGACGTAAAGTGGGGAATGTGGATTAACGACTTAAACTTAGGAAACGGTTTGAGCAGTATTAAGAGCGACTTAGGCTAGGGTTTTAATCCTTGAAAATCCCTAAGGGATTAGATTAAAAAACGTATTAGGCCTAATACTAACGTCTTATGAACAAATATTCTAATCATTCTTGCGCGGCTTGTAAGAGGCGTACATCCCATAATACTTTAATAAATATCTTTGTATGAACAGTGAAACTTAAGAAGTGCGTTTGTTAACTCAGTCACGTTATCTCATGAGAGATTTCCAAGTTGTCGATAAAAACAAGATGAAGCTAAACCACCATATTTCTTTGTTAAATAAATAAAGCAGGACAATATATGTTTGTAAACATTTATTGTTGGTGTGAAAGTACGTTGTTGATTTGAGTCAACTCAGCACCTGGTGTGCTTATTTTCAACCTGACAAATGAGTGTACTATAGAATTGAAAGACGACTTTATTATCTATAGAAAAGGGGTGTCATGATCGCTTTTCTGGTGAGGAGAAAATATAATATTTTAGTTTTTATTTTCTCAAATTACGGTACGAACACTTAGTTCATTTTGTCCTCAATCTCACAATTAAACATTTTCATCCAATGAAACAAGTTAGTACACTTTAGCTTATGAAACGACCTTTCTTACTGGACCACATGGCTTTTGACTGACACCTCCCACATTGAACCTTGGTAAGCACGGAGTCTGATTGGTGGATACTAGTAAACTGTGATTTAGAAGATTTCATTGGTTGGTTTCTGCGCAGGTCTTGTAACTGTAATTACTATTCATTAGTCAGGACCACAGTATGTCCGCCATATCCATTCATATAAATAGTGTTCCAAACACTGCTTGGTTTTTTATATCCCAGCCGACGTGATGAGCTCTGGATTTACCAAAACGCATCGTCGGAAACGGAAATGGTAGACATAATATGGTTCAAATATTATTATACACTCTTCTCAAAAAAATCCCTGAGGGATGAATACGTAATATAGTGTTAATAACATAACAGGCTTAATACCAATGCCTTATGACAACAGTAACTAATTATAAACGGCCTTCACACGATAACAATTAGCAAATAATTATAAACGGCCTTCACACGATAACAATTAGCAACTATAGTTATGAAAGGATGATTTGTATGCACTACCGCCATCTAATTTTAAAGATCATAAACATAGGTATCCAAATCTTCCGTTTAAAGATTTTTCATTTTTAAAATGTGAAGCATAAATGAAACATATATATCGTTCGTTTTTATAACAATGTAATTTATAAAAAACACACAACTTAATAATTACTAATTTTCAGTTATTTGATTTTTATTATTTGGATTAACAAACTAATTTTGAACTTTATGTAATCCACACTAAAACCACTCACATAACTAAAACCTTTTTAGTAAACACAGAGAACTTGAACCTTTTATTAAAAAGAAAAAACAATAATGACGTTTTTTTGACGCAATAAAATCTTTATTAGATATTCCATCCGATTGGTTTTGGTAACACAGCAACAGTTTACATAGAAACGAATCAACAGTTT